>NW_009615892.1:37281-53349 GCF_000690535.1 Cariama cristata
TGGGCTGCCCAGGGAGGTGGTGGAGTCACCATCCCTGGAGGTGTTTAAGAAAAGACTGGACGTGGCACTTAGTGCCATGGTCTAGTAGACACGATGGTGTTAGGGCAAAGGTTGGACTCGATGACCCCATAGGTCCCTTCCAACCAAATCGATCCTGTGATTCATTGAATTCTACCTCTGCTGCCTTCTTGCTACATGCAATTTGCAGCTGCCAAGCCATGACAATGCAGGCAGCAGCTGGTCTGGCTTAGGCTGGGAATAAAAGCAAGAAACGTCTGCATTTACAGTTAGGATGGATCCAGCAGCAAATCTGGGAAAGGCAGGAAGCCTACTGCTAAATACATTCTCTTCCTGGCCTTGTTTCTCAGAGTACAGACACGTTCCTGTGAGCTAAATGAGAGCGCAAAGGAGACATATGGCTGCTTGGCTGTAGCTGCCTACACGCATGCTCCTATGTTGCAAGACAGAAGTATGTGAGGTAGCTCATCTCACCATGCAAGAGAGTTAAGCTACCTCTTAGTTTTCAGGGAGAGAAAGGAAACAAGTGTGAGCGGGCTCCACTTCCTCAGCCCTGTCCGAGCCATGACCATAGGAGCAAGTGTGCACGCTTACAGCCTTCTTGACCAGGCTTCACAATTTGCTTCAAAGACAAGAATCTTTACTCACTTCCCCCTCCATCTCCTCCCTTGGTTATTAACCAATTCTTATTTTGCTTTCTTAGGCTCACTCCAAAAGGCATTCAACAGGGCAGAGTAAAAACCTTATCAGACTCAGCCCAGGTCATCAATATTAATGAAACAGAGCTTTCGCTACAGAGAAGGCTACAGAGCCTCGCTGCCAAGAAGAAACTCTGACATAGCCATAACCACAGTGACTTTCTCCACCCTCAGGCTGGTTATAAAATATAAAGAAAGCATACTCAGAAACAAAACACATCCAACCACATGCTAAGCAGAGTTAAAGTGCTCCGAGGGCTCAGAAATAAACACCCTCAGGCTGGTGATTCACTGCCGGGCAGGACAGTCCCCACCACATTGCTCTGACGGACAAAGTCGATTCTGAGCACTGGGAGGAGAACTGGGCAGGAAGAGCTGGCCCAGCCCAAGGGAAGTTTGCTGGGGCAACCGGTAATTAAAACCAACAAACCAGCCTGCAAGAGGGAACAGGGAAAGCAGTGGCCTTTTTCCAGCATCTGACTGTTTCACTTCACCCCTCTGCGTAAGGCTTTAGCATTAGCATCATGTACCAGTGAGCGTACACCTCCTGCAAGGTTAAATGGTGATGCTCTCACGAACAATTTGCTCATTGGCTTCCACGTCAGCCAATCGGAACTACAGCGCCATGGCAACAGGCTCTATCACTAGGAGCAACCAGACAAGTTTGGGGGGTGATTTAGATTCCCCCTCCTCGCTCCCCTTCCCAAGCACAGTGTCTGCTGTAGAAAAAGGCTTTCACAGGAAAAAGTGGAGGCGGCGAGGTGGAGAGGGTGCTGCAAATTCAAGGCATAAAAGCCTCCTCGGTTCTACTGACTAAGTCAGGCAGTGCAGTGCTCCCTCTCTGCACCGACAGATCTTCAGAGAGGCTTTTGTCTTCTCCTTTTCTGCCAGGGCACAGCAGCTGTTAAAATTTTTGCTGTATTAAAGTACATGTACCAGATGCAACAAGAGGCTGTAATGATAGACTTTGCTAGCAGCACCAACAAAGGCCACACAGCTCCTGAAACATCTCCCTCCTAGGCTCCATTTGGGCTCCCAGTCTGCTCTGCAAAGTGCAAGCTGCCTGCACCAACACTGCTGCCTGGGGCATCCCCAGCATCCCACAAACAGTCTGCAGCCTCAGCTTGAAAACAAACAGGAAAGAGTCTTTTGAGTACACTCCTTTTCCCTCCTGTTGGAGAAAACAGCTCCCTGTCAGAGGTAACAGCTTTAGCTAGAACAAGCACCTGGTTCAGTGAGAAAGCCCTGAATCCTTACTCAGGAGCACTCATAAGCTGCAACTGTCTCAGCCAATGAAGCAAGCTCTCCTGAATTCTCTTCATCGCTTTTTTCATTATCAGTTGAAGAGAGGGATTTAATTCCTCACTACCATACAGTTCCTACAAAACCTAGCAAAAAAACCCCACAACAGGAGGCCAGATGTATTTGACTGCACAGTGCATAGGCTCCCAGTGCTTAGTCATTGCTTTAAATCTTAATCTCCACCCCCACATTACATCAAAGAGGTAAAATTATGATGCAGATGGAAGGGTTTGACTTCAGGTGGAAAAGGCAGAAATAACCTTATATGAACAAGACGACAGGAAATGCAGGTGAGATGGAAAGCCCTCTGAGTTAATTCTGCAGAATATCAGGAGGTCTCTAACATGTCCCTCCCAAATAATTCCAAGGAGGGTAAGACAACACCAGTTAAATTGCCTTCACCCACAGCTGAGGAAAGCCCCCATATCAAGCCCTACTTCACGTTTGCTGGGCAAATGGCTGCAGCAGCTTAATGGCTCTCCTGGTTGTCCACACAACATCTGTGCTGTAAGGCAGGGCTGCTACAAGGGAACGCCTTCAGAGGGACCCATCTCTGCACCCCAGCAGAGCCACTGCCCACTTGGTTTTGAGTTTTCACTTCAAATACTGAAAACTTTTGGTTTTCACTTCAAATACCTTTAAAAAGACTGTTTGCTAGTACAGGTGCAGTCAGTCCTGTTAAATGGCACGATAGCCAGTAGGTTTGTTATGGGAAACATCTGAATTATCACCATGGCACTGGTTCTCAGTTACGTGGTACGTGCATTGGTTTCATTACGTAGAACTTCTCAAACCACAAGATAATTTCAGGGAGGAAAAAATAAAAAAATCAGTTATTTTGTTACCTCCCTCAATCAGTGCAAGCACTAAAATCAGGATAGGTTTCAAATTGCTATTACTGTACTCCAAGAGTGTGACACAACTGGTGTCAGAACTGCCAAAATCATCTTCATGTGATACCCAGGAATCAAATGTGCCAGAACAACAAAGGTGCGTTGTCATCTGAGGAAAGAGAGAATAAAAAAGATACAGCATGCTTTGCCCATGGGCTTCTAAAAGCCAGACTTTAATAGCCTGCCATTTCCACCTGGATGCAACTCAGGGTTTCCATCCAGAACGCTGCTGTCACAGCAGAGTCTGGCCCCTTGTAAAGCAGCCAGCAGGACACACGCTGTCGTACTAGTGCCTTTCCAGCACTGCCTCAGGAAGGACGCGTCAATGCCGAAAACTCATTGCACATTTGACAAACGGCATTCTCATGAGCAGGCTGCCACCTCCCCAGGATAGGCTCACTTCCCTCACCTTTGGGAATTACCTGCTCTACCTCAGGATCTTAGTTCATCAAAATAAAAGGCAGCACCACAGTCCCCAGGCAGGCATGGAAGCAATAAAAATGCAGCAGGGCCTCCCTTGCCAAAGCCTTTGGGACCACATCACCCTGGGGATGGGTAAACATCCACATTACTGCAGTCTGAGAGTTGCTATTAAAACAACACGTCTTGCCTAGACACAATGGAGTAGATTTCACTGAAAATGATTATTTCAGCAGAAGATAAAACAAAAAGCACCACTTAAATAAAAACACATGAGGCAGAGCAGCTGTTGTGAAGGGAGCACACAGCAGAGCTAATTGCCTGCCACGCAGATGAGCTCCAGGCAGGAGGAGGGTTCCACCACGCATCAAACAATCAGGAAAACTTCACTTTAACTCAAGTTTCATCATCAACACAAGAACAAGGCCCTCATACAGGATAGGAAGAATGACATCTGGGCCTAAGACAAAAACTTCATCAGATCTTGTCAGGTAAACAACGCAGTGCCCTGGGCAGCACATGGAAGGCAGAAGTCCTTTTAGTTCATTCTTCCCTGCAAGGGAAGGAAACAGAAGGTGCTGTTGAACCACGTCTGAAACATGAATGCGTCCAGCCACCTACTCAATACCTCCATGCGCTCTGCAGGGGATTCTGCAGTTTTTAATCTGGTGCCTGTTGTGCTGAGATCCAGCCTCTTGTGGAAGGAAAAGCTCATGGCAGAACCCTTTGCACTTGTCTCAGGATAGAAAAATTCAAAGCAGAACAATTAATTTCTTTCCCTCTCCAGATTCCAGATGTTCCCGCTCAAGGCAGGTCTTTGCTTCTTGCCCCAGAAGCCACACTGTTCTTTTTGTGCAACTTAAATTGCTAGCTGGCACATCAGACGTGGCTGAACTCCAGTTGCAAATGAGTTAGCTTCCATCATAACAGAGCCCTGATCCTTCGGAATGGGAGCAAGTATCAAACCAAGGCAGGATTCCCTACTACAGTTAGGAGGGTATCCCAGCATATCCAGCGTGTCCTGCCACCCCAGGTATAATGCTCAGAAACATCCTTGCCAACATGGAGGGAAAAAATGACATCAGTGAGGTAACACAGATTCGGTTCACTTGCCAGGAACACAAAGGTGGCAATGTCCACTGCACCATCCAGTCAGCTGCCAGCACCGAGTCAGCTAAGGGGCTCAGGGGCTCACAACCAAAGGAAAACAGCAAAACGACAAAGGAAGAGTGTGTTGGGTTTTTTCCCCCTACACATGAAAACTGCTGATTAGGTGTAGTAGCAGCAGGAAGAGTTGCCAGATGCCTGACAGGAAACTTCAATGTAGAGTTGACCGATGCGTTCACAGAGTCCAGACTGATTGACTGCATATTCAGGTCCTTTCTTTTTACTCCCACCAAAGCAGCCTATACGCTATGCAAGATCAGAGCTCCCATCTCATTTCTGCTGCGAAAAGCTGGTGATGCAGAAAGAAGACAATCATTGGATTCAGGCATGCTGGAGATCTGGAGAAGATAATTCAGTTCAGCACCAAAGCCAGAGGCTGTAAAGATCCCCAGATCCCCCTGGAAGTCTCCTCCCCACCCCGACCAGGCTAACTGCTTGACTTTTGATGCATGTTTCCTTTTAATATGCATCAAGAGGAGAAAATGGTGTGTGGAGGGAGGTATCACATGAAGATGCAAGTGAGCAACCATGACAAGTCATTAGAAATCAGTTTAAAATAACGCATCCGTTATTGACCGTTATGGCACCACGCACTGCAATAGCTTTTATGTTCACGTAACCTGACAAGAAAAGAATAATGGAGTTCTGTTTGCAGTGCCTGCTCAACATCCACAGTGGTGCCTTGTCTGTCTCACCACTGAGGCACGTTGATACCAGCTCTTTACAAGACGGTTCACTTGCATTTCAAGCTCTCTAGTGCCCTAGCTGGAAACACCAGACTCAATCAGCAAGCCAGTACATTCATTGCTGCTCTACAGCACTTCTGGGTACAAAAATCTCTTCAGCACTTTGAACTCTATGAGTAAACTTTGCTTACACCTATTTTGCAGGTGTGGAAAAGGAGACACGGAGAACTCCTGCTACAGTCATCAGATGCCCACAGCTCCACATGCCCCCCAGAAGCTGGCAGGTTGGACACACAGGACAACACTGGGAGAAAGGAACCCATTGCACAAACATTACAGGAGGGTTTGCAAAGAAAGAGAGTTCAAATGATACTTTAGAAAGTGGGTTTAAACAGTCTCAGGCTTAAAAGTTCTCTTAGCCTGAAGTTCACAGCAACAGCAGCTATCCTCAGTCCTTCTGCTCTCCTCTCTGTTAGTCTAAGGGGATAATATTTGCTTGATGTTAAAAACGAACCAACCAAGCAGTGACGCTGTTCTCTTTTCCTTTTATTTTGGGAGCTGCAGTGAAGCCAAGCAAGAACCCTCTCACCCCTTGTTTACAAAATCTGGGGGAGAAAAAAAAAGCAAACCAGCCAATAGTTAAAAAGTGAAAGGATCACAGAAGCCGTCAATATAAACAGCTCTTGAGAAGGAAGGGCTTACATTTGGTCCAAACATCACGCTGTAAATTTTTGTGGACAATTCCTCTGAGGGTCCCTAGGCAGAACAGTGGGAGAAAAGATAAGATAAATCTGAGATGTGAATCTCCCCATCAGAGAGTTCCCTTCTCCATTTCACGTCGGTTTTCCTTTCCCCATCACGAGCTATTCCGGTATTCATCTGAAGACCAGGGAACTGCTCCTGTGACGTCAACGCAGTTTCCCAGCAACAATTAACGAGGGCTGTCCACCACAGGGGTTTCCTGAAAAGCTAGCAAGGAATTATCCACCTGCTTTCTACAGCGTCAAGATGCAATAGGACAGCATTGAACAGGAACTTCTGTTAACCCTTCCGTGGCTCAGAGGAAAACCCTGGCACAGTTCCTACTGACACATATCCTAATTCTTTCAGAGAACCCCAAGCAGAATTCCTTCTACCCGAACCCATCCATGATGAAATACCACATCAGCTAGCAGACACCTGCAGATATAGAGGTGGCAATCAGGGTCAGGAAAAATGCACAACATTAGAAATAGCTCTTATCTTCTTGCTGGCACACTTCTCTTGTGCCATACCTGTGCCAGTCAGAAGCATAAGCACAAACACTAAAAATCTGGCTGAGCAAGCAAGGTATTCCCCAGCCCACCTTACTGTTCCTGAGCTGACCTGGGCTGGCAAAGCAGATCCTCAAACTTTATTAATCAGACCCAAAGCATTCCAACTCCCGGCAAACCCCTCCTTGGGAGGACAGCAAAAAGTAAGGCTGCTATCTATATCCCCCTTTCTGTTTTCAAGGCTGATGCTCCTGCTTCTCACCATGCTGGCAGAGGATACTGAGCCACTTAACACACTAAGTAGCCAAGGGGTTCACAGCAAACACAAGACACTGGCTGTTTTCCAGGTGGGATCCAGAAATTGATTTGATCACTGAACAAAGAGGGGACTGATGATTAAAAGAAAAAAAAAACAGCCTCATCTTTTGGCTGCCAGCTGCAAAAGTTGGACTTGCCAGTGAAGGGGGAGTCTGAAGAGTGGGTAAGGTATTCCCCTTCCCACTCTCCCACAGCCTTCAGCAAGATGAACTCAGCCTTCACCTGCTGAAGTGCTCACCATTCATTGCAGCAGCTGTTGCTGCTGTTTGCAGATCCTCAAGCCACAGGTGATGCTTCCAGTTTAAATAAGCATTTTAAAGACATGAAGGTGAAGGAAACAGGTCCAACACACCTGAATGAACACCCTGCAGTACAGTAACTGGCCAATACCTCAAGCCCAAGAAAACCAGGTCCTAGCACTAAATCTCAAATGAAGGGAGCACCATTTCCCGTATCTTGTTTTTTAGGCAACACTGGATGATGAACATGTGTGAGAAGAAGCTAAAGGCAATCCAAACTCCTGATTCCACTAAAAGCAAACCCAGTTCAGAGACAGGTTTAAAATAATTAAAATATGGGGTTAATACATATGTGAACACAAATATAGTCCTACAGAACACCAAATTGCATAAGCTAACTCAAAAACGTCATATGGCACACAGCCAATTAACTAGTCAACACTTCTCATCAACTAGCCAGCTTCAAACAAGTAAATCCTTTAATGTACAACCGAGCAGAAAGCAGGGAGTATTTTCTCTTTGCAAAACGAACAGAAACTGCCCATGAGCAAGCTGCATGAACACCAAGCTAAGACACAGGAAGAACCCAAGAGACTGTCACGGGGAATTCCTTAATGACATGGAAGAGTACAGTATGCTTATCGGGGATTCCCCTGTCTCCTGTAGATGCATCCCCAGCATCACAAAAAGAGGAATGAGAAAGCTCATCTCACACTCTTAAGTCTTGAATGGGATCACAGAGACACATATTCATTTTACTACAGCACTATTTTAAATTAACCCCATCAAGCAGCAGAAATCTTGTCACTTACTTACCAAAGATGAATGATGTCAGGTCGCTATCCCTGAAACACTCGCGTGCATTTATACCTATACTGTATTTTGCATGGTGGGGGTATGGGGAGAGGAAAAGAAAAGTCTCTAGTCAGTCTTTCTCAAGCCCAAAATAATTGAAGACTTACTCTAAAAATAAACTCACTGTGATGGTTTTGCACTCTCAGCAGGTCATCTGTTTCCCAATTTCAATGGAGACTTCATTGCCACAACCAGTTCAAGAGGAATTTTGCCAAGATAATATTGCTCCTCAGAAGCCCCCGCCAGCTCTCAACCCTGAATAAAATGCTAGCGATCTTTGCTGCTGCTACAGCAAGCTAATTGCTCTGACAAGCAGCTCTGAAGCAAAGCAGAGCCCAGCTGTTCAGAGGGATGTCATAGAGAGCTCTGCCAATAGCCACATGCACACCCCCCTCCTGCTCTCATTCAAATACTTCAATGGAACTGCCTCCGCACAGCCCTGAGAAGGCTTTAAAGACACAGCATCCTTCCCCTGCCAGGCACTGGAGCAAAACAAATGCAAGCACAGGAGCAAAGAAGAGATACCACAGTAAACATCAGCATCTTCCAGAAAAATTCAAGTGCATGGACTACACTTTGCGGAACACCCTACATGTGCTGAGGTAGGTTACAAGCTGCCATGCTTCCCTCCTGTCATTTTGCCATAATGTTTCCAAGGGGTCAGTTTGTTAATGGTTTCCTTTCAATTCAGTTACTTTTTTTTCTTGCCGATTTATTAGTGATGAAATACAGACAGAGACAGGAAGCAAGAAATGCAGACCTAGAGAGGTCTTAAACGTCTCACTTGCTTAAGTTTTCCCCAGAAAGTGGTTTTCCATCCCAGACCTGGTGACTCTACAGGCACACAGGCCGCGATCAAGTCTCCTCTCCGTACACTAAAGCTTACTCTCCAGCGCGCAAGGCAGCCTTGCTGAGCATTGTGCGCAGACTCCGCGATGGATCACAAGCACATCCTGTTCCTTGCCAGGCTCTGAAGTTGCTTCTTGTTGGATTATGGACATCTTCCAACTACAGCTCTAAACACTGGTCAACAGCAGGTAGGTGTGTGTCAATGTGTCAATGGTTCTTCTTCTGTGTCAATGGTTCCTGCCGGGCAGGAGCCCATCCTACGCAAGGTGCAGCCAGAGCTGAAGAGAGTGCACTTTTGCAGGGCCAGCACTGACTTCAAACACCGTCAGCTCAGTCAGCAGCCGGTATTGAGGAGGCTCCTCGCTCAGGGTGAGCTCTCGCAGTGCTGGAGCTGGCAGCAGAGGAAGGTGCAGCAGGGCTCACAGGGCAGCTGTCTAAAGACAAAAGCTTGGAAGAGAAAGGAGACGAAGATGAGAAGACAGGATCAGCCTTGGGCTCAAGGAGATGAAAAGGCTGAAGTGAGACAGTTGCAAAAAGGTTGAGATGCACAGCTTTGACAGCATCCATTGCAAATAGTGCAGTGCTGTGCTGGTAAAGCCTCTTCAGGACCTGCCTTTACCACTTCGGCTAAGTTAATGCAGTTTCTTCTAAATGATCTCCTGCTACAGCCAAAGAAACAGTCCAATAAAGCTTTTGGACATTTCAGCTCCATGACAAACTGAGGTTCAAGTTTGTAAAGCAGCCCTGCTCCGCAAAGGACTTAAGTTTAAAAGTATGCATGAGCTTCTGTCTTAACCTGCTTCAAAGCCTTCTGAATTAAGCGTGTCATTCCCATGCAGAAAGCAGGTGAATGTTCCTGGCCAGCTGTTCTCCTCTCCCTGCCAAAACTGCTGTGATCCCGGCTGCAGAAAACAGCTCCTTGCTTCTGCCTGCAGCAATATTGACATTTCAAGGGAAGGTCCTATGGCTAGAGAACTGGAGAGAAAGTAATGACAGAGGGGCAAGATAGACAGGGGTTAGGGTAGTAAGACACCAGTGTTTTCAAGTGGAGGCCCACAAATAATCAACCCCCACGTTGGCTGAATGCAAAGGTTTCATGGATCTTATATGAGATTTCTGCATCAGAAGATGCAAGGAAGAGAGATCCAAAGGATTCAAGATCCTTTCACATGCCTCCTATTTATGGCCACTTCAAGTTCTTTCCTCCCAATTCTGCAAAGAACTTTTAAAATGAAGGTGCCTGCTGAAGGAAACTGAACCATGATCTCCCAAGCTCTTTGAGAAAGACACCACTGTCTGCGCAGCGCAAGCTTGTAGGATGAGGGTCTTCAGCTGAGCTCACAGGCTCTGCTATGACAGTTTCTCAGCCTGCTGCACAGTGAGCCCTGAGAAATAGCAATCGTCTGCGTTGGCAATAGCTCCATGGATTGCTCAGCAGAAGTCACTCTGGACATCCGTGTCCCCCTGGCAGAAAGCATGTGCTCGGAGTGACTCCCTGTGGCAGCTGAACACAGCAAAGCTGCAAGATTCAGAGAGAGATGAGGTCAACGACTCAGCATCAGGGTTTTCCCCCTTTTTAACTTATCTATTTTGGGTTTGTTTATTCCTGTCACCCAGTACCCAGGCAGGCCCCTGGAGTTTCAAACCTGGAGTTCTGAGCCCTGAAGAAGCTCCAGCAGCTACCTGGCAAATGAAGAAGCAACAGAAAGGGACAGAGCACTTTGGGTCCAAGAGCAGTGCTCTCCAGCATGCCTTGCCCAGGCCAAGGATCTTTGATCCACATAGACAGAGCCTTAAAATCTCCAGAAAACCTAGTGAAACTAACAGAGCTTTATTTTGCTATCGAGCATCTGTGATCTGCTGCATTTCGACTGAGGATCTTTAAGGACAGTTGCTGGCACCCTCTGCTCTGGAGCACTGCAGTGTCAAGATCAGCACTACAGAAGGAGGGAACTCTGGATGCTCTTCTTCCCTTCTACCAGGTCTTCCTGTTCTCCAAGATGCCCAGCTGGCAGAGCATGTTAAGCAAGCAAGAACATACAATCAGCTTAGGATCCCCCCTTGAAACCCCACTGTCAGTTCTTAACACAGACATTAAAGCAGAAAGAAAAGAAGCTCCACAACCTGAGCCTGCAAACCTGCTCTCTAGCACTTAGATGTCTGACAGATGGCTCAGCAAGGACAGATTTCTGAGTGAGAAAGCCTTCCAGCCCTAGGACGCAAGCACCTGCCCTAGACAGCACAGATGCAGCCTCCTGTGGGCTTGTCCAGCTCTTTCAAAAACCACTGCCTATTATCACTATGAGTCGGCAGCATTTCATCTTCATGAAGCATGTGTGTGTGAGAGGATTTCCTAAGCTGCTTCTTTCTCTTTAGATGGGGAGACAGTAAACCCTGGGTGGGATGAGGAGGAGGAGAAGGAAGAGAGAGTCAGCCCTACCAGCAGCCTAGACCAAGCCCCCCCGAGAAGGTTCCTCCTGCCTTTCACACCTGGGGGGGTACACACACACACACACACACACAATGAAACTAGGTCAGTGAGATGCAGCAGCTCTAGGTATTGTCTGTGCTCCCAGCTTGCAGGGAAGCTGTCTATGCCTGATACAGTAATATTGCAGAGCAAACAAAGAAAAAAGCAAGACATGTTCCTTCCCTCCCTGGCAGACATGTATCAAATGAGCCTAGGCTCTAATGTGCTCAACCCAGCTTCTGTTGAGAGAAGACATGTCAATTAGGTAAGTGGATATTATCCCATCGGGGGGGGGCGTGTCAGAAAAGTCAAGACTTGTGACACCAAACTGGTGGGATGGCACTGGTGCAAACTCCCACCATCAGCCCAGGACTGGGCTCCGCCACGTGACAGGTATGTACCAGGCAGCCTGCATCAGACACCGAGAGCGGCTGGAAGGGGCGAAGAGCATTACCAATGGACTTAAATGCATTCATTTACCCACCCAGACCAGAAAACTCTCTCTCCCCTTTGAAAAGAAAAAAAACCCAAAACAAAAGAGCCTGGGACAGACTCTTCATTGTAGGCATGTCAAACACCAGCACTCTCACTTCTGCCAGCCTCGGGCACCAGAGCACCATGGGGATGAGGGAGAGAAAGCAACCCTCAAGCAGCTAGAGAGCTGTATCACGGACTGTTCTTTGGGTTGGAACTGACCTTGGTCATTGCGTCCAGCAGCAGGCTGCAAGCTGGAGGCCTTATAGCAGCCTTCCAGTACCTAAAGGGGGCCCACAAGAAGCAGGAGAAGGACTTCTAGAAACCCAGGACCTAAAACCAATATGAGGACAGGAGTGGTGCTCCTGAAACTAAGAGAAACAATACAAGAACACTTGAAGAAGCAGCTTACTTGGCCTAAGAGAGAAGAATTCAGAAATTAGATCGTAAGGCAGAATGAGTACTTCACTTTGGAGTCTAGCAGGAAAAAAAGCACACTGCCCTAGGTTGGGGTTTCACTGGACTAAAGCTGCGTTTTCACAGCACGCTGCAGAACATCGCGCTGGTAGGCTGCTCAAAGCCCTAGTGCTCATAGCAACCTGCATCTACTGCACTTTGGCTTTTAAAAACACGCACTGCCCAGTCCCTTGCTCAACTGTTACTGGGACCACCTTGCGCTGTGAATTTTACCCCTCTTCAGCCCTCCCCCCATTTTATACCAAGGACATAAAGGCATACTAAACCCCACATCAGTCATGAGTCAGCACACAAGAAAGTACATACTTGCTCCGTGCCAGCAAGGCATTCCCATTGTGGGAGCTGAACACGGCGCTGAGTGAATTGCCTAGTTGTAGATGTTTCTGGACTGGCTCTGCAAGGGGAGGCGGGCAGAGCTGCTGGCTCTGCTCTCCCTGACACCCCCCCTAGCAGGAAAGCAACAGGGCAGCCCTTTCCTCCAGCCAGACTCTTCCCTCCTCCCATCCGACTGAAAGGACAGCAGTCTCCCCAGCTCCATGAGGAAGAAAGTCCAGAAGCAGCAGGGATGCAGAGTAGCTAAATCCATCAGCTCAGAGGGACAAAACAAAGGCAAAAGAATACAGGAGAGCCAGAAGAAGAGGGGAAAAAAAGAAAGGGATAGCAGGAGAAAATATAAATGCTGAAAGACACTCAAGGAAGAAAGGGGAAGGGGCAAATTAAGTTTAGTGAGTAGCTGGAAAAACCATTCAGAGATGAAACATCTTGCCCACCCACTCCTTTTAAAGGCTGTGCTGCCATCTCTGATGGATAAGGGTGCCTGCACTGGACGAGGCAGGGAGGAACAGAGAAGGGTTTTAAATTTAAAAGAAATTACCATTTTCTATTAAGTAAAAATTAAACACCCTCCCATCAAGGAGCTTTGAGTCAACCTCAGCCATGCCCAGTCTCTGACGATGTCTTCTCTGCACGTGCATGCAGACACACGTGCACGGAGCCGTCTTCTTCCTCGGCTGAAGCCAGTCTCCAGGCAGTAAAAAAGAATTTTTATTTTATTTTCTTATTTAAAAAGGGATCTTCCCTTCAAATCGGGCTCAGCCGAGGATGTGTTATCATGACAACCATCCCCTCCTTGTCTGCCCAGCAAGGACAGTATTAAACACACACAGATCTGAATGACCCTGCACTGGCACAGGCTGCGACCAAGCCCCATCGTCCCCTCCCGCCTGCCTCCAAGCCGAGGCTAGCACAATTTGACATGAACCAAATCTGTCAATGGCTCAAGACAGACACGTGGGCAGTAACGAGCAGTGGAAAAAACGTAGCACACTCCATTCAGCTCCAAACTCTGATAAATAATTCAGGAAGAGAAATGCCGCAATACAGAGCACAGCATGGTTTAAAAATAGAACATGCGCCGATGCCAGAGGAAAGGAGGGGAAAGAGAGGAAAGCAGAGAGAGGCGGCATGAACTAAAGCATGTGTGTTAACAAACTGGTCAGCTCACGGATGCTGCAGCAACCTAGCTCCACATATTGATCCCAGCAGATGTTTATTTGCTTACCCTTTAAACTGGGAATCCAAACCGATTATTAAGATGGCAACAGCACCCAGGGCTACCCCTCTGGAGTAAAGCCCTGCAGCAAGGCACATACCCAAAACCAGAGACACAGCCTCCACGCTGAAGAGCTTGCGGGAAGAACACGGATGGGGGTACGTACAGCACGCGCGCACCTGCCCACGCTCCCTGCAAGTGCGGCAGGGACCCTGCAGCAAGATGGGCACCAGCTGCCCGGCGTCCAGGGTCAGGTATAGTCCGTTACCTCTGTGTCCTGCTCAGGTGGGGAGCACCCGTAAAGCTCCAGATAATGGAGGCTGAGCTTTGAGAACTTATTTGGTACAATCTGCTTTCTACTGGGGGGGAAGGTGAAATGAGCCCCTACTTTTTCTAATGGGAAAGTTAGAGCCTTTTTATCTATTCAGGTGTTCTCTTCTAAATCCAGCTACCTTAAATTCAGACACTTCCACTCATCATTTGTAACAACACTTGCTGGCCAACTGTCCCAACATTTATATCCCACAAAATATATGTAATATACAAAAATATATAAATGTACTATATAAACATCACCACCACCACGCTAGGCAACAAGCACAAAGAACTCAGAAAACTGTTCTCTCTGGATTCCACTGCCCTTCCTGCGTTAATAACCGCATGTTAAAAAAACCCACCCAACCAACCAACCTTCATGCTAACCTAAAATATTCAACTGTCTGAACAAGTCTGCAATATAGGTGTCATCTGTATTTTTGTGATGGGAATTAGGACACAGCAGAAGTGATGTAAGTAAGGTTAGAAAGGTCATTATCAGATCCAAGAGTTCCTCCTTCCAGCTGCACAGCGCAGTATATTTCACATTTACTATTAATTATGAAGAAGCCTTGGTCACAGATACAGCCCCTTTATCCCAGTTTGATGTTGGGCTGCTCTAAAGAAAAAGATGGTCTTTCCAGGTTTTGCAGAACCTGTGAAAAACACTTTCACAGATGGCTGCTTTTTTCCCTCCTCGCAGTTTCAAAAAATAACACCAGAAAGACACCAATCTCTCCCTCTTTCCTCATGAAGAATGATACCAGTTTCCCAAGTACTTGTAAGACAGGAAACTGCCGCTAGTAAGAAAGTACAAAGTAAATTTTTATAAGGAAAAATAAAATACTATCATGTACAATTAATTCAAAACCTAATAAATCTGTACACCGAAGGAGCTTTCCATAAATAATATGGGGTTTCCCCCCAAATATAAAAAAAGGCCAAAAAAAAAAAAAGAAAGTAGAAGGCCACTGTGAGGAAGTTCAACAGACAGACCTGATGCCTGCTTGTAAGGAACCTCAGTCTTAAAGAGGAAATCATGAACAAGCGGCTCCTTTGGTTTCAGCAAAGATCTCCCAAAACGTATTTTGCCCTAAATTTGAGCAAAGGTGAGCAAAACTGTGTTACTCAGTCTTAATCACTGGAAAACTGCAAGGCAACATCTGTCTGCTTCTGTGAAGGGAAATTTTAATGGAAAGCCTCCCTAAAACTGAGTATGTTGCCTTCCTGTGTTTTCGGGTGGTCCTGTTACCTTATTCAACTACTAATGTACTTTTAACTACATGATCACGTTTAACCTGAAATGGGAACTGCTGCTCAGAAGATGCTGGAAAGAGGCTTTAAAGGCAGAGGAAAAAGAAACACAAACTTGTGCTATAGCTGAAAAGTCCATGCTTCAATCGGCCAGCTTCTCCATAAGGAGGCCCCCACCTGAGGGAGTTCGGAGGAGGAATGAGCACTGGGCATCCTGCAAAGCCTCCTGCCTGCTTCAGCGGCAGGCAGCCGGGGAGAGCCAGTATCGCTGCAGAATACGCACCTGCATTTACAGAGCAAACCCACAACTACCACATTGGGTCTAATTTTAGGATTTTTCCCTGCTTTGCCTTGAAGTTGAGGCTTCCACGGTCCTACTTACATGTTCTACAAGCTGGGGTCACACACTTGGCTGGTGTCAGCCTGTTAGCGGACGCTGTTGAGTAAACAGAATTTGCACGCTTGGCACCAAGTGGCCACGAGTTATCCACAGAGTGGGTGATGCTGTCTTACAGCCAGTTGCTATTTCTGAAAGCACGTAATGTTACTTTACAGTACTAAAGGAAGATGTAATGAAAGTAGTCCATCCACTGTCTTGGGACTTAGTAATTTTATATACATTATCAGAATTGCAGTTATGAAAAGAATAAATCTCCCAACAGCCTCAGAATTTCTAATTTCAAAGTTTTGTACATTTAAAATACTGAAAAGCTCATAATGGGCACCTGAAGTCAATCCCATGTACAATGGACTTTCACATGTTAAAAAGCCATTTATGTCTCAGCCCCTAGTTAAAGCATTGCTTGCTCGAGGTCACAGTAGGTACCA
>NW_009615892.1:53381-53732 GCF_000690535.1 Cariama cristata
TGGAGAATTTTCCTGGATCACTTTTAGCCACCAATATTGCTCAAAGGTTTCTCTCTGCAATACCTAACCACACTATCCCTGAACGAGTTGTTAGAAAGATGCTTCCCCTCCAAAAAACCACTCTGCATTTTACTAGTCCATTGCATACAAATGTAAAATTATCATAGAGAATGAGCTTAAGAAACAGACTGTGGCTTACCCTGGCAGAGGGTATGGCAGTGCTATAGGCTTCAGTTCTGGGAAACTTTTAACTCCAGGCACATGCTACATATCGAAGGCTCCTTAGCCAAGATTGATTCGATCAGCTAGGGACATGCTCTTTATCAAGATACTTTGGGGGGGGGGGGGGGG
>NW_009615892.1:53763-65308 GCF_000690535.1 Cariama cristata
GGAGCAGGGATTAAAAAAAATATTTTTCTTAAAAATCAAGGCTCATACAATTGTGCTGACTTAATTTGTGTGCATCTCTTAGTTGTCCAACTAAGATTTCAACACAGCAGCCACCATGAGAGTACTCTGGCAGAACAGTTAAAACCTAAAAACCCCCTTCTGCTAAGTGACCAGGTAAAAGAGAACCTATTCACGCTCTCACTAGCGGCAAGAGAGAATCAGGAGACCGGTCCCTAGCACAGAACCCACCCACAAGACACTGATCATTAGAAGCCAGGCTCACCAGCTCTGCTGCTCGCCAAATAGTTCATTTATTCACATAATTATGTTGGTACAACCCTCAGCATAGAGTCAGTTATAGGCCAGAGGCTTCATTATCCAAGGAGCTTGTTCCCATAAGCAGCAGCTGTATCAGACGAAGCACATCTGTACCAACACAAACACAGCATCAGGCAAGAGGGCAGAATTGCTTTCACCGTACCGGCGCAGCAAAGCCACGCTGCTCAGGCTGTTAAAATCCCACATATACATCACAGAGGTGAAAGACGAGATTTTTGCCAGTACCACTTTCCCAGTTTTGGGGAGCTACGCACTACCGAGACCATGTCTGAAATGCACTCAACACTGAGCGTTTCACGTACACCCAGCCAGTGCCAGTGAGGTAGACTCCTTCTGTAAACCCCACGTCCCTGTTTAAACAAAACCAATCTCGGTCCCAGCGTCAGTCTGAAACTGATCTGGGGGAGACATGGGGAAGAGCAGCCCCCCTAGTTTTGGGCTATTGTAATTTTAAAAGGAGAAAGCAGCTTTGAGGTTGGAGCAACCACATGCAGTTGTGGAGGCAGAACACAAGCACCTCTCTGCATTCTTCCCATGTTTTGGATCTTTTCTTTTCTGTCCATGTTCTCCCTTTTCCCTCCCAAGATCAAATCACAACAGAAGGACTGGGCTCAAAGCACCTGTTCATTCTGTTTTGGACACGGGGAAGCAGGCAGGACAGGATCCTATTTCCTAATAGATTGTATTCCTAAAGCCCCCCAAAGCAGGCCAGTTTGAGATCGAGCAAACACCTTCTGTAATAAAGTGGCTCTTGTGTCTAAACTCAGCTCAGGAGAAATTAGTTTCTCAAAGAAAAGGATGTCAAAGCAATATAAAAATTTTAAAACTTCATTAAAAAAATACAAGCAAGCTGCTATAAAGAGTAGGCTGCATCTGCCCACACTCAATAATCATCACTGAAATTCACTGAGAGGCAGCAGTGACTCAGCCTGCAGTACCCAAAGACAGCTTGTGCTCCCAATACATAATGAAACTGGGCTTTATACAAAGTCATAAATCCACATGCGCCCCATTGACAACACACATGCAGGGGAATCCCAGCACTGACAGACAGGCGGGAGAATCATCCTCTTGCTGCTGCCCACACTGAGACACAAAAACGTCTCTGCAGCAGCACACCTCACCTCTGCGTCAAGCCAGGAAGTAGGTCATGTCTTCCAGCTGGGTTTACCAGGACTCAGGAACCAAGAGAAGGTTCAAAAAAAGATGGAGGAGAGAGTGATGCATTTGAAGGGGGAGGAAGACTAACTCTGGTCCTTAACTACATCCCACTAGCCTTTCAAATGTCACCTCCAGCTCTTAAAAAAAAAAAGGGAGGGGAGGAAAGAGAGAGAATGAGGGAAATCTATGCATGGTTTTATTAAATTGCTCCATTGTGCGAATGGATTAATCACACTTCCAGTAAAAACCTTAAGGTATTCAATTACTGCAGTTCAAGTCCTGCCCAATAGCCACAAGAAACATAGGGCTTACTTACTTACACATTGTACTGTTTGCTCCCATACTCATGCTGCCACATCATTTAAAAAACATGTTTCTCAGGGACAATTCCAGTGCTGGCCTCCAGAACGACTCCTTCCTTCAGGCATCCTCAGCCTTTTTCTCAGAACAACCACTAGCTCCTATCAAAACTAACTGATAGAGAAGGCCACTCAGCAAATGAAAAAACATGTCCCGTGGAATCAGGACTTCAGCAGCACCACACATTTGAGTTATAAACCCTTCTACCCATTCACAGCTGAGCACTGGCCTGTGAGCCAGGAAAGTGCAGGACTCCTGGGTTCTTACTCTAGCTCAGCTCTGCCTTTTGATGCTATCTCAGCCAAATAATTTCTTCTCTCTGTTCCTCAGATCATCCACCTGTAAAACAGGGATTACACACACCTACTCACAGTGGGGTAGAAAGGATTAGTATGTTAGTGCTGCAAACTCTCGTAAATCCCTCAGTGTACTGTCATGGGTGGGGACAGGATGGAACAGGAGGGTAGGACCAAAACAGCTTTATTATTAGCCCCTGCTGTGGCACTGACAGGGAAGGCCTCCCCGAACTTTGCCGTGTTCCTTGTTCTATGTCCCAATGCTTCTTCAGGCAGCTCTGGCCACCAAAGCTCTTCCAATCTCCACAGGCTCCCTGCAGCACACACTCGCCTTGTGCTCCAGAGCAGGGAACGCTCAAGCCAGAGAAGCTGCTGTGAAGCAACAAGCTTCTCTCTGGACTGCCCACACATAGAGTTTACTTGGTGTAACACAGCGGGTATAAGCCCTCTACTCACATTTTTTCCCCCATATATGCACATTCGATATGAAGTCAACATAACACTCGCCCTGTGTTTACGGAACCAGCTGAAAAGCATGCAGTTCATTTAAACGTCTGCACTTGCATGTTGCCAGGCAGCTAATTTCTGAGTGATCCTAAAGCAGTTATCCAGAAAGAAAAAAATAAACAGGATATACACTAGATCATCAATGGATCTAGGCATTAATGAAACAAATTACAAGACCCTTCAGGAACTTGGCCAGGTCTCTGCAATGGTGCCAGAGCGGGTGGGGAATGCAACAGCGTTTGGGACATGGTAACTAGCACTGTTCCATAACACTGGGTGAGTAGCAGTCTCTCTTTTGCCAGCACTTTCACACATTAAGCAAATCAAATGTTATTTCGAGTGCCTAATGACTGCTGAATATAGGGGTGATAGTAAGTCTTTTAGCTGGTTTTCCATAGAGTCACCATGCTTGGTCTTCAGAGCTGGGGTATCTTAACGGACAGAGGCACAAAGCAAAACTTCTTGCTAGAGGAAGTTAATAGGTGGCACTAATTACCTCTAATTCACAGCCAAATCACCCCACAGATAAGCCAGAGAACAAACCTTTAGGCATTAAAAAAAAAAAAAAAAAGACACTGCAAACACCCTTTTCCACCTTATCTAAAGTGCTGGGAAGGATCAGCTAGAATTAAAGACAAATGCATGGACACAAACCAGGCTGCTTGCTGGAAACAGAGTCTACCTGGTCATCAACTCTCTTTTTGTATTCCGTTGCAAAGCAGAAGGTACCTCACAAATTATATCAGCTTTAAACTTCTTCTCACCACCATGCCTTCTCCCCAGAGCAGTGTTCTCCAGCAGGAGTGAGGAGACCATGCCACCACCAGCTGGAGGTGCTGAGATGTTGCATCTATCTGTGAAGTCCATCAAAACAAACAGCATCCAAACATGAAGAACCTAGATATCCAGGGCTTTCAGCACCTTTGCAATAAACCACAAACGTACAGCAAGAAAATCATCTAATAACTCTAAATAAAGCGGTACCTATTTTGCCAACATTAACTTCCAGAAATTTACACTTTAAAAACCAGCAATGGTCATGTAAAAAAGCCACTAGAGAGGCAAAGTCAGCCTTTCAGTCATATCTGGCACCAGAAGGAGGAAGCCTTGATAACAGTTCATTTAGGCAGAGCTGGTGATTGAAGGTCAGGACTCCGGGCTCTTTTCAAGCCCAGTCACTTCCACACCATGCTACAAGGTCCTTAACAGTACGGGAGTGTTACCTACACTTCACCCATTCCCAGGGCAACTGCTGTTCCTAAGGAACTGAGATCCTTAGATGAAAGAAACCGGGAGAAGGACAATGGGTTATTACTGGAAACTAGTATTGACATAAACTGGAAGCGGCATCCAAAATCAAAATTAACTATTCTACCTATTCAAGGCTGATGCTTTAGCCTCAGTTAGTGAGTTGCAAATGTAGCATAAGCTGAAGTGCTGCCTTCCCTTGCCACAGGCCCAGCACCACTAATCAGCATTGTCACTTGTTTCTCTGACCTCTCCGAGGCTTTAAGATACACTACCACCTATGGCTGCAGCTGTAGGCACTTCCAAAATACATAATTAAAAAAAAGATTCAGACCAAGGTAAAAGTTAAATTCACCTGGCCCACAGGACTTATTTCTTCCCAACATTACAGTTCCCCGCCAGGGCTATGTCAACAGGCAAAGAGACACAAATGTCTTCCACCTCTTAGTCGCTTTAGGGGCTAAAGGACAAGTTATAAGTTTTCTGACCCTGCAGTCACAGTGAGTGGTTCATCATAATTTCAAGAGGCATCAAGTCGTTTTGATGTGGGTTTCAACCTCTGCTGGGGCCTTTGGATGAGGCCACAAAAGTATGTGAAGAATTTAAGGCAAGAAACGCAACTTGGCACAGACACGCAGAGGAAGTACCAGAGGCACAGAATATTGGCAAGGCCATTTTATGAAGAGTTTATCTTTAGCCAAATAATAGCCCTTTGAAAAGTCTTCAGCACTCAGGTGCCAAGCTGCATTTCCTGCCTCTCACTGCACCATTACACTGGACTTCCCGCTTCGAATTACTCGGAAAATAGCAGCTTGCTGAGCGACACCAAAACCTGCTGTACTTAAGGAGTGATGGAGGCAGGGGGAAAGGCATCTCCAAAACCTGTTCTGAAAGTTTTGATACATATCCTGCTGCATAGTCTCTTTGGCAGCTGCCTCCTCTTTAAAAAAAAAAAAAACTTAAAAAAATCAAGTTCTTAAAATGAGTACTGATCCAGTTGAAGTTTACAATTAAACGATATAATGAGATTAAGTCCACTGCATATGTGCACTCATAAACATCAGTGTTGGAACTACCTGCGTGCATTCTTCATCTTTCATACTACTCTGCCCATTTTGGCATGAACGCACTCATGAAAGTTCCTCCATCTGGTTCTAAGTAGGAATTATGCAATGAGAAAATTACTTATAGTTAAAATTTCTCAAATACACTAATTCTTTTCTTCACCCGTCAGCATCTACCATATGAAGACAAGAAATAAAAGTTAAAAGAGATAGATCGGAACTCTAGAAGACAGTGTGGGAAATCCAGACTCCACTGTAACCAGAGAAAGCTTTGGTTCACACATCACGTTTACAAATAATTGGAGGGTAGAGCAGCGGAGGTGAAGACACCATCTGAAGAAAGGCTGAGAGAGTTGAGGTTGTTCAGCCTGAAGAGAAGGCTCTGGGAAGACCTTATTGTGGCCTTTCAATAATTAAAGGGGGCTTGTAATGAAGATGGAGAAAGACTTTTTAACATGGCCTGTAGTGACAGGACAGGGGTTTTAAACTGAAAGAGAGCAGATTTAGACTGGATATGGGAAAATTTTTATGATGAGGATGGTGAAACACTGGAACAGGTTGCTCAAAGAAGCTGTGGATGCCTGATCCTTGGAAGCTTTCAAAGTCAGGTTGGATTGGGCTTTGAGCAACCTGATCTAGTGAAAGATGTCCCTGCCCATGGCAGGGGGGTGCACGAGATGATGTTTAAAACGGTCCCTTCCAGCCCAAACCATTCTGTGATTCTAAAAGAATTTAAGCACTGAAATGAAGCTAAGCCTGGGACCAGTCCTACAGATAGATTTATTTTTTTAAAAAAAATATTATTTTCTTAAATGGGTGATTTATACACCTTCCCCTTGAAAATGCGGTTTTAGGATAGCAGCACTGACACAATCTTCAATTGAGTAACACAAATGGCATCAGTACTATAAGGGGAACTTGATGCATCTGCGCCCTGATGAGAGGATAGGATATCGCAGACAGAACAAAGAGGTACTGCAGAACAGCTGGAAGAAGGGATTTGACATGGATGTTCTCCACCGCTCTGATCTGCACGCCAGCACTGAACGAGAGGGTCTGCTTCTCCCACAGCCAATTCCTTGCCATCAGTATAGTAGTTTCTTTCCCCTTTAATTCAGTTGACCAGGCCCCTCTATCCCTCCAACCCCTTTCAAAGCCTGCTACAGACAACCTGTGACAACTACAACAGGAACAGGCAAGAACAACAAACATTTCTTCAGTTTCTGTGAAACTGAGCAACGCTGCCACCCCTTCTCCCAACACTACCTGCTCCAGGCAATAGCAGAATCCCAGGTCCTTACGCCACAGTTTCCCAGCCATGGAAAGAATGGCTGCATGTAGTTTGGTAAGTTCTCTGGGACTTGCTTCTTGATACAACCATCTTACTCGAGAAGGTGCTAAGTTACTCCCAGGCCTTAGCTTTTACTTAACTAGAACAAGACATGCAAACTTGCAATGGTTTAACTCAAGGGATAACATAACACCTGATATTAGTCAAGTCAGTGCAGCTTTGGACATCTACAGTGCACCACTCTAAACCTTGTTTGCTGGGTTTAGCCCATACTTGTCACACAAGCCAAAAAAACATATGCAGCATCATGCTGTTTAAACCAGCTACATTGTGTTTCTAGTTAGATGTGATGCAGAGTAGTGCAGTCAAAACACCCTGGCGCTGCCCTCAGCCACAAGGAAAACTCAAAAACTTAAACCCAGCATAACTAATTCTAAAATATTCACTTAGCTGTGAGTCTGTAGGGAGCCTGGAGCAACCATTTAGACAGAGAAAGAAATACTGTATTTGCCCCAATATGGGATTAACTTCAGCTGTCAGCATAGCACATAGCTCTGCACGCCACACAGCACGTTGCTGAGAAAGGCCCTAGGTAACACTGGCACCAGAAAAACAGGGCTAGTTTTATGCAAGTGCAGTGCCCGGGTAAATCAGATTGTGTCTGGGACCCTAAGAAGCACCACTGCATGAGTCATACACGAACAGACCAGCTTCCTCCAGCATCTCAGCAAGAGATGATCCACAGGTATCTAACAAATTCTAATGTTGCAACTCACGGGATGTAAGAGGCCACAGTCTGCTACAAGATGCATTATGTTCTGACAAGCTGGATAGCTAGATTTAGAAGCATCTGCTTCTTCGAGTCCAGTGACTAGTACCCTGGGAGACTGCAGATCCTGTCCCAAAACAGCAACAAACAATGAAGATACCTGAGAAGAAATCTGAGAGAACTAACTAGTTCCTTTAATTCCACTCTGCTGAACGGACTACCAGCGTAGACACTTGACCCTTACAGGTCAGATGGCTGCAGCTCAAAGCAGCGCTTGACTAACTAGCATTATGTATCTCTGAATGGAGAGAAATACAGCTACACCACAGAATATAACTTCTCAGTTTTGATCCTAAGAAGGTGTAAGCAAACAAAGCTACTAAGACTCGGCCAAAGAGGAGGACAATGCTACAAATTATTGTCTGATATTGTTAAATCGCTCCAGGTTTCAACTTGCTCATGCTATGCAAGTAGCTCAAACTGACCCCACTGAGCAAAAACTGCAGTGCCTGGTAACTAAGGGGTCAATTGGCTCTATATCCTACTCACCTCTAGGGCACCAGTCCCCAGTCAGTCCTCACTCAAGAGCAGGGGGAGAGATAAGAGAAGGACCATATCCAAGTGATGTTTCTCCTTCACAACTGGCAGGACTCGATTTGGGAGTCTTAATCCAGCTCCTCAAAAGCCAGGTGGCTGTCTCCAGCAAAGCATCGTCATTGCAAGCAACCTGTTGAGATCCATCCTCACTCGTGCAATCCCTGGAGTCTGGAGTAATTGTTTACTATCCAGTGAAGCTGCCATCAAACATCACACTTTGCCATCTTGGTGGACAGAGAAGAAGAAAATCAGTCTAACGTCTTTCCTTATCTAGTTTGTTCCATGAAAAAAACAAACCAAAACAAAAAACTTCTATTTGTAAACACACACACACACACACTCTCTGGAATAAGTTTCTAAAGTTTCCTATGCAGATACAATCTGTCCTTGCATTCCAAAGAAACAGGAATGAACAGAGGGAAATCTTTACCAATATATGTTTAACAGTTCATTGAAAATTACAGAGCTGTAGATGGAGAAGTGAGACCCTAAGAGAACATCTATTTAAAAAAAAAAAAAAAATATTTCAGCAAATCACCTGTGAACTACTGAATTGCCATTTGATCAGGAAGGAAGATTACTGCAAGCATACCTGGTATGATTTAATCAAGAATTTCCAGCACAAATTCAAGGAGGACACAAAGATTATGTCAGCCAGCCTTAATAGGTTTCGGGTAGCAAACAGGATAGAAATAAAAAAGAATGTAGCATAAGGAATCAGAACTATTTGAAGTAACCATGGGGAACTAGGTCCCAGTTCTCAAAGGGAGATGGAGAACAGGTCAAGACAAGAGATGAGACAAGATTCTCAACAAGTACCAGTGACAGAAAAACCAAACTGAGACCAGCCACGTGTGGAACTTCACTGCATGCTGCCAGCAGGAAAAGGAGCACTGAGACAGCGATTTACAAACGGCAAAGGCACTGTTTTGATTTGTAAACAGGCATTTGTTCATCTGCTTTCTGACAACCAGACCAGGTCCCACAATGTACTCCCACTGGTCCCCATGCAGATGGAGGAAAACCCTCGTGCACACCAATGACTTGGGATATCTGTGGCCTACAGTGTGCTCTCCTCTACAGTATCTGTTCTCCGTAACACCAGTCAGCCACCTTGGCACAGCTGGCACGTCAGGACAGCTCTGCTGTTCCACAGGTCTTGAAGAAGCAGCGACAACACAACACCAAAGAGCTTCTCCCTCACCACCACCCTTCCCTACTGTTAGGACATAACTCTTCAGCCTATGCTTTGTTTGGTGATAAACAGGCACCAAAGCTTGGCAGTATTTCCAGCTCCCCAAGCAGGTTATGTGCCTTTATCAAGTCTTCTTTCCAGCACTTCTCTTCCCCAATCCTTTGGGTTCCTTACACGTTCTGAGCTTTGACTTTGCTCCAAAAATGAAGACAGCCAGTGATCTGCAACTACTGAGCAACACATGTACGATTAACAGTAGCTCTGCATTTCAGCTCACATCACATCTGAATCCTCTTCAGCAGAGTGGTTCAGATTCTAATGGATCACTCTGTATGAACAGAGGCTGCAAAAGCAGCAGAAGCTATAATAAACTCAAGGTTTCTCTGAACTTGCAATTACAACGGCATCCTTGAGCTCTAAGGAAAATAAAGCCTGCCCTGGAAAGCCGGAAGCTCGGCACTTCTGCCAGAAGCTTGCTTAGTGTCCCTTGCAGGGAAGCTCATTCCCTTACCACTCCCACTACTAAAGTACACCTAGCTGCATTATCAGCATATATGGCTAGAAATACACCTTGTTTTTCCAGATAACTTCTATCAACACTGAAGCACCAACAAAAGTATACAAAGAACAGACAGAGCTAAAGCAGTCGAGCTCAGCTTTAAGTGCTCAGGAGAAAACTAATGTATTTCTGAGCTGATCAGTCTCTATGTTAAGAAGATATCTATAAGCAACAGGTCATTCAGATTAGACAGATGGACTGAGTATGGTGCTTGGTAGCATCTGCAAGCTGGTACATCAGCTCCCAGGAACAGGAATCAATTCACCCCTCTGAAAAATCTAACATCTGTTTTTGGGCACAAAGACACTATGTGAAGCCATCGCAGACAGATCTCAGACAAAAAATACAAGGGAGGTGGGATTATCATCCATGTCACATTTTAGCTGAGATACAAAACTGGACACCAACACAGGGTAAATTTAAATTCCCCAAGAGATCATAAATCAAAGTCTTCCGGAATGAACAGCAAGGATTCTGGTGACAATCCTTACCACATTGTTTTTATTATTATTTTTTACTGGGAGCGGGCAGTTGCCTCACAAGGAACACTTCACAGTGCAGTGGGATACTGCGTGTAGCACAGCACTGCTGAAGGGCAGAAAAGAACAAGGATGTAAACCTTATGGCCAAATTAAAATTCAAGGCAACATTCAGCCAGCCCTGATGTCCTGACCACTGCATCCTCATTGCTTTTGATAGATAAGCTAACTGTAGTAGCGGTCAGCCAGGCTCACCAGCATGTTGCACACTCATGCTACAGTGAACAGTCAACCTGCGGCTGTGTGGGAAACAGGTGAAGACTTGGCAGAAAAGGGCATATCCTGCAACTGAGTGAAATAAGAGGGATCGTGCACCAAACCCTGCGCAGGACAAGTAAGTTGGAGTACATCAAAAGGACAGAGCTGTAGCAGAAACAAGTACAGAACCTAGAGAGAAGAGAGGCAAATAAGGACTTTACCAACAAGTTCATATTCTCTGTGGCCTAACAAAGAGCTGGAATAGCTGCTCTTTTAAGGAACAATCGATAATAAAAGAGACATCAGAAAACCATCGGGGTCTGCAAGTGACCCTCAATGAGCCAGTTATTAACTGGCTAGAGCCTTGCCCACCATTTAAGGAGCCGGCACAGTCTTTGCACAGCACTCCTCCGGATCTGTGGTGCCCTTTCAAAAGGCAAACACCCTCCTACAAGTAGTCTCTGAAAGACAGGATCATCAAACCCTTTATAAAACCAGAGGCCAGTGCCGCAGCCTGGGCCTGGGCTCAGTTTTCTTGCCCACCTCAAAACAAAAAGAAAGAGGCTGGAAAGAACAATGACTGGAAACCAGAAAAGGTTGCCACTGACAAAAGAGAGAATCTAGATCAAGTTCTGAAGGAAATAGGGGAAGGGATTAATAAAGATTCACACAATGAGTGACAGAAGAGAGGTAACAATCCAGCAGCTACATCTATTTAAACATTGTATCAGGAGCTCAGAAGGACAACCTCCATCAGACCATTTAAAAAAGATTAGAGGAAGACTTTAAGTAATATCAACTTACCTGTGAAGCTTGTTGCCAGAATACTGCACTGGCAGGAGTCAGAGGCAACTTTGACACTTAGGCAGACAGCTCACACACCTACAGGTACCCAAAAAAGCCCTCTGAGGATTTAAATGTGTCACAGGGCAGAGAACACTGAGTAACAAGTAACAAAACAACCCTTCCACGTATCCCATTAGTGGCCTACACAGACCTTCTGAAATCCCTCCTGAACGCACTCCAACCGAGCCAGAAGACAACTAACTCTCAACCATTTTCACTCCTGTTGCTACACACAGCAGGGCCCCCGAAGTCCCAAATGTTTCCAGGAAAGGATTTCAACGCAAAGACGTTGTCTGTGAGGACACCAGAAAACCTTATTGCGCTTCCCAGGCACTAGAATGGATGCCCAGCCATCAACGACGTGAGGCCTCCTCCTCTCTCACATGTTGCTCCCCTTCCTCCTTAGCCTCTTGCAACTGCTGCGCTGCACACACAAAGCTGAGGAACGAAGCAGCCACAGCAAGCTCAGGCACTTTTGGATCCCACAGGGATGCCCCTTGCGCCCAGGCCAGCCAGAGACGCACGGTGCAGGGGAGCACCCGGCTACCATGTGCTCCGCCAACTTGCCGAGTCAAG
>NW_009615893.1:0-66193 GCF_000690535.1 Cariama cristata
GCACACTCGGTGCGAACTCCCGGCCCGGGAGGCAGACCCGGGGGTGACATTTTATCGTTGACTTTCCGTTATATGTGGAGAGGAGGAGGAGGTTTGGGTGTAGAAGGAAAAAATTTCCACGGAAGTGTTCGCATCTCCGTACCGGCCTTTATCCAAGGTCCCCGAGCAGCGGCTGGGGGGGATTTTTACCAGCTGACTCATGTCAAAATACTCCACTTTCTGACTGAAACCGTGTGCCACGATTGTAGCCGTCTCTGCGCCTAGCGCGGGTGATGATACCGCGTGAAGTCTCCCGACTCCCCGCTTCCATCTGGTGCGCCGGTTCAGTCGGTGGCAGACGTCGTGCTTGGGACAACCCCAACGGTGGCAACCAAATCCGAGGTTTCTGATGGAAAGCGTTAGGCACTGCCAGCTCCACGCACGTCCAGGCAGCGATGTGCTATGACGTGTGTTCGGTTTTACGTGGATTTTTTCTGTTCTCTTGTGGTATTTCTATTCCCGTTGTGCCAGTGAGGGATGGCAAATGCCCACCTCTCGCTCTGAGGTTCGCACTCTGCGCTTTCTGGAGAGAGGTGCAGTTGTGGGTGAAGACAGAAAGCGTGATAGACAGACTTGAAAGACAGAAGAGAGAAAAATCCAGATTGAAAGACTTAGTCTAAAGTCCAAAGCAAATAAATGTATGCAGATGTTTAAAGAACAAATATGAGCATAATGAAGATGATTGCTACTGGGCATGACATGACACTTTGCAACATCACTTTAGGTTGAGGTTTAAGGGTAGACCCTTTGAATATGGGATTCCTCAGGCAGCATAAAAGTCTGCCACAGGTCACTCCAGGCTGTGTCTAAACTGTAGCGCAGATGCGTTTTGTGGTGTAACCCTTGGTCCTGATCCTGTGATATCTCAAGGTGAGATCATATTGAGTACAATGGCAAGCCCCTGATACTTGTTAGTGGGTTTCTTGTTATTGCGGAAAAAAAGCACAAAGTATACATGTCTAGTCTTGATATGAGGTCAGGACAGGGCTGGGGCATCTTCTGGGGAGAGTACCTGGGACCCACGGTTCAGACGCTGCCATGACAAAATCCCTGAAAACCAAGAAGTGAAAGCCATTACCTCCGAGTCTCACAGCCTGTAGTTATAACACAGTGCTGTGTCTTCATCCTTCCTTCCCCCATTTGCAATATATTTGTAGTTGCTTTTAAAAGTGTGCAGATAAATATGAACCCCTTTCATGCCCTGAGGCACTAGGTGAGTGCTAGTTCAGCACATGGGCTGGTATTGGTACTGTGTGAAGTACTGGTACTGATATTGTGTGAAGCCACCAACCTTTTACTAATCCTGTTGTCAACTCTTCTGATGCTACTGCAAACTTAGCAGGGATTTCCTGGGTTTGAGAAAGCATATATGTTTGTGTCTGAACTCATGTCTGAGCTCTCCCTGCCCACACAGGCCAAGTATGTGAGGTTGCAAATAAGAGGCAGGCAGCAAATTCAACTTTCAACCGGTACAAAATACGCACGCACGAGTCTGGGCCTAGCTTTTGGATTGCAAAATAACAAGTATGTTGCTTTTGTTGTTGACTGCAATACACCTGCATCTCCTTTTTATAGGGTCTTCTGGAGGAAAGAGGGTGGAAGGAAATTGGCTTTAAATCAGTCCAGATGACACATGGTCCCTACAAGGTGTCACCCTCTAGAAATGTGAACTAACTGGGGAAGCCTGAGGAGCCAAGAGGACTAGGTTTACTGGATAACCTGAACTAAAATATGAGCCCTTTACTATTTTTCAGGGTCATCAGAGCAGCACAATAAAACTAGGGAATGCCTGAGGATTACTCTGTGCTCCAGTTGAGCAACCCCTGCTATCCATTGATGTCTCCTTCCTGTGCAGAGCTCTTCCTTCATTGTCACATGGCTGCTTCTGCTCGTCCTCCCTCTCACTAGTCAAACCGCTCTGTGTTTTTCTGGGTATTTTCTCTCTTATTTCTGCTGTCATTAACCTGAATCCAGCCTCTGATGCCCAATATGTCTTTAATTTCAATGTCTTCCCAGAGCGTCTCCCAATGCCTGACTCTTTTCTGCCAGATTTTCTTCAGATCAAAGACTAAAGCTGAAAAAGGGAGAGGTTATAAGCATCAGTTATGCTGATAATATGCCTAATGAGCTCATCTTTGATAACCTAGGCCATTGAAAGCTGAGTCTTTAGATATGACACTGCTTTAAGGCTAGAAGGAACTATGGGATTGTCTGGCCCAAGATACTGTATTAACTTGGCCTTTGAGATGCAACACACTCTACAGCTTGAAGTTATTATTGAGTTCTTATTATGTGAGCAGGCTGGTTTCTTAGACTTGAGACATCCATTTTTTTTCCCCTTCTCAGAGCCATCAACTCTGATTATATTTGAAGTATTTTCTATGGTTTGGGGTTTGTGGGTATGGGAGAATCATAACATCAACCAAAAAATGCCTTTGGCCTGATGGTTGTGTGGAACAGTTTGAAAATGACATCCTTCTGAACCCTAAGGATGAAAACTCCATAGTCAAGGAGAAAGGATCCCAAATATATTACGGATACAATAACTCATGATTTGACTTGTCATGGTTTTTGAATGCTTAGAGTGATCATTATTTCATTTTAACAACTAACTTCTTTCTGTTATCAGAATGTGAAGCAAATCTAATTTTAAAATGTGTAATTTACTAGACCACTTTTCTAATATTTATATGATCCTAAAATGAAGATTTCTCATGTTGGATATCACCAGAAACATCTATCAAATTACCCCTGATTCTCATAAGGGATCACCTTTGTTCCAAAGAACTTATCTTAGTAGTAATATGCCTAATATTATGGAACCACCTAAAGGCCTCAGTCAGAATCTGGGACTTTAAGAACTATAAAAATAGCTGTAAAGACATGGTACCACATATCAGACGAAATCTGCTCTGCTCTTTGCAGATGAGACATATCCCATCTGGCTCTGCGTAAAGGGGACAGGCATACATGGTTCGAACTAGCAGAAGGAAGACAAGAGGCTTTTAGTGTGTGTGAACAGCCTGCTAAAAATGCCAGAATTGGATGAGGAGAAACAACAGCCAAAATGACATCACTTCCTCATTTCCTTATATTCTGCAGGAGACACATAGATACACACAGACCCATGCACGCGTGCATGCACAGAGGCATATAAGTGTATGTACCACAAGCAGCCTCCAAATCCTGTTCCTTTGTTTCTCAACAGCCAGAGAGGGGAGGTTTGGGTCCCAAGGTGAGCGGAAGCCATGTGTGAAAGACCAAAAGGGATGTTCAGTGTTGCAGCATTAAGGGAAGTGGATCTTGTGCGGGGTCTGACCTGGATCTTGTACTAGACCTTTTCAGTGCAATGGTAAGACGTTATTGAGGAACAGCTTCTGCCCTTCGGAAGTGAGAGTGTGTTACACGAACCTAGCAAGTCTCTCATGTTCTGTATGTGTTTCACTGAAATGTTTTTCCCGTCTACCATGCCCGGAGGGCACCTGCATCTCTCATCCTGCCAGCTGCGTGTTGCAGGATCTCCTCCTCCACCAGACCATGAGGCAGACTCACCTCTTCAGCCTGATCTGTGATTCACAAAGAGGCTGTCTGGCACATGGGGTACTGGAGTGGGAAGGAGGCTGCAGCACTATGGAATACATACCTTTGGTCGGTGTCTTGTGTGGAAAGAAGCCTGCCTGGAAAGCAGAGGGGTGTGACATCATTTTGTCCACCACCTGGATGACCACGTCCACTCTATGACCCTGTTTGCATGAACATCCATGGCAAATGAACTGGCTGACCCTTGTGGAGCCACAGGGACTGGTGACAAAGGGTCTGGAAATCTGTACTACTGTATAATAAACTAGATAAGAAACTAGTCAAGATGTAGCAGAGGATGGAAAGTAAAGAAAGAAAGCATTCAGGTAGCTGTAGTTAGCTAATAGGCATGACACTTGTGGAAAATACTACTCTGCAGATGCTTAATGACAAGTAATATTTGAATTGTAAGGACTAACCATATAGAGCCATTGATCAGCATTTAGAGCTTTCAAATCTGGAACTTTCCTCTAATGATCTCAAATAACTGAAAAAGTGCCATCACAGTTGGTGGAGAGACACCAGCACTTCTAGGGAACTAAGAACATCCTAAAGTGGGTCAGTAGGTAAACAGGTCAGATGAAGCCCGTGCTTAAAAGCACTTACCACTTTCCACCGACTGTAGAAATCATAAGTGACTAGTGCAGAGGAAGGTGTTTCCCTGGTGGTATCCAAAGCCAGGTAAGGCAAATTTCCCCCTTAATGTCTTGCCCAAGCCAGTCCAGAGCACAGAACAACCAGGTCTCGGCTGTGAAAGACAAGGTTAAAACTGGACGGGGCACACACCGTAGGAGATGCACGCAGGAGAAACCCCAACCATGTCATGATCCTGTGGCAACTCAGCCATGCCTGGCACACCTGCCAAAAAATACAATACACAGTGGCAAGTTGCCCCCTTCTGCAGTGGGAAAGCAAGACACAGCTCCTTAATCACTTAACCTCCTCACTTGCAGAAATACATTTTTTTTTATTAATGCTTAATGTCGAAGGTCTTTCCTGGGGAACACCCATAAGCATTGCTTCAGTCCATCAGCTAACATACCAATTCACAGAGATGCTGCGGAAGAGGAAATGCAGGAAAATCTATGTATTTAACTGCAGGAGTAAAAGCAGACAGACGCTATTTATAGAAACTGCGGTTTGGGAGGACACGAAAGTTAATATCCTTACTGCGGCGCTGCCAACTCTTGCTATTTTATGATGAGTCTCACAATATTTGTTGCTCTTCTTAAAACTGCGTACCCTTATATAATGGGATCTTGCAACAATCTTAGCTCGCTAAGGCAAGAAACCATGGTTGGAAAAAGCTTGAAAGTCAGAACGCCAGGAGCAGAAAATGAATAGGAGAATATGAAAGCACGTAAGTTTATGTTTTTGAAAACACTATGATTCTTAAAGCAATTCTGTGAGGTTTTTTAATCCTGGTAATTTTTAACACCAAGCACTTGGCACTGATTCTACTGGTATAGAAGCTGCTGTAGGATTTCCTGTACACATGGAGTCAAAACCTCAATTTCACAGCTCTCTAAAAAGAAGATACTGTCTCAGGATATTGTTCCTGAATGCCAAATTTGATTTCTCTTCAAATTAAGAGATATTTCATCACCCATCACAGTTACGTTTTGCTGTATCTAGGTTTCTTAAAAACGTCTCCCAAAAAGGCTAATTAGAGCTGCTTGAACGAGTCTTTACAAGGATTTGTCTGAGGGGAGCTATGCCTTCACTGGAGAATTAACAAAGGGAAGTTGGAGCTCTTCTGCTCTTTGGTCATTAGTCAGGATTGCTTGAAGAGAAAGTTGTGCAAACCGCTATTACCACATGGTTTATTTGCTGGCTAGTTGCTACAGTCAGATTTCGCCTTTGGATTTTGTGACTCTGCAGGACGAAAACAAGACTCCCATTTGACTCAGATGCCGGGTACACAGAGAAAAGAGATGGTTGCAGGTCCTTTCTCCTTCTGGGAAGGCGACTGCCGCTTTCAGTCTGCTGCAGGTCTAGGGCAGCACCGATTGATTGTCTCCTGCCTAACGCTGGCTCAGAATGGCCGGGCTTGGTACAAAATGGTGTAAATGGGCTGTAAACAACTAGATTTAAAAAGAAAAGGAAGAAAAAACCTCAACAGCAGGGAAGTGAAAGGGTGACTTTCCCGCCTTTGGGGAACTCATCTGTAAGTAGAACTGATCTGAAAAAATTCTGGTTCATTGAGCTTGACTGCTTTGTCTGAAACCTAATAGCCTGAAGAGCTTTTGCTGAAATTAAGGCAGCCTTCTCTGTGGTACCTGCTGGGTTTGTCACGAGGCTCGTGATACTGCTTATGGGGAGGTTTGCCCAGTCTGCTCTTCCACTTGCCCTGGCAGCAAGGGATGCCCTAAGGTCTGGGATCCCTGTCTCCGCAGCTCGCATCCCTGGTAGCTGAGGCCCTTCTAGCTGCTCGGGCAGCTTGCAGGCTTTTTAAAGTGTCTGCTCGTATTAGCAGAGAAACTGTCAAATTCAGTATTTTAGTAACTTGCATCCTGAAAAATACAAGTAAAGGAGTGGTTTGGGACCAATTCAGACTATCTACAAAATAATATAATGAAAAGTAGAAAATTCCTTGTAATAGAGCAACATAAGCTCCTGGCTACTTCTGCTTTCAACACCTATGCCCAAATTCAGTGCTGAAAAAAACCATAGAGTTGTTTGTTACTCACTTAAAAATTCCAAGCACAGGCTGCTAAAAGAACACATACTTTTAAGAACATTCTGACACATATCAAACTTACTGTCTGTGTTTATATTATATGCCACTGACCATAAGAAATTAGTCATACTTTTGGCCTACTAAAACTAATGAACTTCAGTGGAGACCTCCTTTTAATAACAGTATCTAACAAAGTGTTTCTGCGATGCTGAATAGACCTGATCTGGCTTCTACTGAAGACAGTTCAAGAGATCTCATGAATTCCCTGGAATTTCCCAACAGTTTAAAAACCTATAAATATTCAGAGACACTCGTCATTTGTTTTTTTCTTGCGTAATAGTGAAACTGGCATTCTCTAGGTATAGTGATTCATCTTGCTGTTCTGTAGACCTCTCTATTGTGTAGCAAGCAACAGCTAATCAAGGTTGTATGGCAGTGGAGTGCATATAAGCATCAGATGCAGCTAGGTACCAGTGGGGAATGTATGTCACAGAAACAGCTGAACAATGATTTCTAATTCAGCATTCTGTAATGCAATAAGTAGAAGCTTGTGCATCAAAGACTGTATATTAAAATGGGAGGGGAGGTTTTTTATAATTGACTAGCTTTTCCCATGTTTGGAAAAAAACAGAAAATGAGTCCTGGCATTCTTCTGATCTGGAAGTAACTCTTATTGGTGGAAAAAATGAGTATTTCTTCCCCCTCTGTTGTCCAGAAGCTTGAACTTCCAACCGGTTCCCCATGAACAGTATTTCCACGGTGCTGTGCTGGCTTCTTGGCTCAGGAAATTGCTACTTCTGCTTTGTCAGCAATGTCAATGATCCATGTTTCTTTCCTTACTCCAGTCTTCCCTTCTGGCCTTAATTTAAGCAGATTTTTATTGTCTGTGTTTTTATATTGTCAGGTAACACTACTAATCCTTGCATGATTGAGACTGACCATAAATAGGCTATATATACTATACAGCACCCACCATATGTACACAATATAAACAGACATACATGCACTCATTGTATGTATACACATACTCTGTGCATACACACACTGGATCTATCTTTGTGTAGTATATAAAGATGTAGTACAATGTGGAGTAATGATGTTGTAATCTGAGAGATTTCAGTAGGGCATTGCTTGCCTCTGTTAAATCAATTACATTAATTAAACCACATCAATAGTTTCACACTACAGCTTAAGCACCTGTATGCCTTGAAGAAAAGCACTGGACCTGAGATAACTAATGTTTTAAATAAATAAGACGTGGGAAACCAGAAGGAATGCCAGTGAAAGGATGGTGTATCAACAGTAGTTAGAAGAAATCTGAAGAGCAGCCAGCGTAATAAATTTAAAGGGTGGAGGAGAACTGCAATGGCAACACAATGTTTGTATCAAAATAAAGCAATTTTTACATGTAATGAAGCACTAGCCCATGATTTTTAAAGACCCATGCATTCAACAACCGCAGGCTGCCTTTCAAGCGTGCAAGCTAATGTATCTTCATATTAAGAAAGGATATATCTTATAATTCTCTTTCAACAAAGCACCAGACAGCTAACACAGCAAAGAAAAACAGAGACTTGTCTTTTAAACAAAAATATCTCCAAGTTTATATGGCTGGAATTGGAAGTCCAGCCAGTAAACTGCGGTGAGTACTGTTTATTCTTAATACGTTGATTTTCTTTCCACTATTACTCACTCCCTGCTTGGTTGCAACATGAAAACCTCTCTACTCTTCTGCTTTCTGACCCTCCTTGCCTGGTCCTCTGACTCCCTCTCTCCTAGCACAGGCCTTGGCCAGATCAGCATGACAAACTGTTGCAAGGTATGTACATCAATCAGGGGAGTGCTGAAGTGTGATCTGCAACCAGCATAGCTGTGCCAGCAGAAAGTTCTAGTATGGATTAAGACGTATCAGCAAAAGTGCTCTTTTACAGGATGGCTTTTTTTTTTTTTTTCTCAAGAGAGCTGCAACAAGCTCTATCAGCAGAAGTGGTTTTCCTAGTCTAACCTGCAACCGGAGTATGAACACTTTGCTGGAGTCTAGCCTATCAACACCGAGATACCTCATACAGCACTCATAGCATAAATTTGGCTTTCTGCACTCCAGAAGTTAATGTTAATATCTCCTAAACTCACACCACGGCCTTGGGTCTCTCTCTGCCCACGCCCTCACTCATCATCCTGCTTTGCCCCGTATCATTCCTCTCAAACATATCCAAGACTCTGTATTTCACCTCACCACCATTTATTCTGCGTAGTCTGTAGTCTTTACTGTCACATTCTCCTCACACTTTCTACCACCTCATGCCTGCCCTCAGAAAATTATCTTCGATTTACCTAGATATGAGCATTTTTGTACCAGACTGCTAATGCAAGGCATATAAAAATGAATCTTTTTGTTCCCTAAGCCCCTCTAATGTACAGAAGAAAAACAGTACATTTGGGTCTTTTTTATTTGCCATCTGGTATTTAGAGTGTTGAGACTCATTTTCAGGCAATGAGGACTAAATTCTTGCCTTACTTTTTATATGAAAACTGAGATTCTCAAACAATAACACAATCTGAGTATCTGGGGGTTTAAGGATTATTATTTTTTATCACCTGCCTTTTGCTGAACAAACTAGTTAAAATCCTACAATACTTCTTCGTTCTCTGCCTAAAACCAGTGAAAACCACCTAATCCCTCCCCAGCTCCCAAAATTCAGGCTATGTTGGTGAGGGGAGAAGGTGGCAAGAGGAAGCACCGAGACCTGAGCTGCGGTTCCACCACCAGTGGCTGTTTATACCGAAATAATCAACAACTTAGGCAATGCCATTGGACCTCAGTAGTCACCCTGTCAAAGGGACAGAGGAAATCCTGGTTCTACTGTCCATGCAGAGTGACCTAGGGGGTTACACTTGAGGAATTAACATCACTCCTGAGTAAATATCTGAGAACCCAGAAAGTAAAGGAGGCTTCATGAAGGGGATTTGGCTATTGCCGTGACGCAGTGGTTATTGATTGCAGGGACTGAGATCCTACCTGTTAGCAAGTGTGCATGAAGCCTTGAGATTCTTCTGGGAGACTGGGAACTTACGTGAGAATATGCTATTTAAATATCAAGTGACTCAATTTGACTGATAAAACAGATGGTGCAACTATGCAGATAGTGCGAAGTTCAGTCAAATTGTTCCCTCCCACCTCAAGCTTCTCTGTGGGTAAGGGCCCCATATGCAATCCTTGGGGCAGAACTGTCTTCTTTCACTCCTCCATACTTAAAAGCAAAGCAGATACAAACCTTGGGCACAAGCACCAGCATATAACTGCCTGGAATGCTTAATTTTTAGCTCAATTTTTAGTCCCTAATATTGTTTTGGTCTGTACTGCCTACCAGTCTTTTAGACAATGTCCGGCCAATGGTTTGGAGCATAAAATGTACCAGGTATTTGGGAGGGGATTATGAAGGAGACAGCTTAGCTCTTCAAATGTGGACGGTATGGTCCTAATAACTTGCAGAGATTGGGCTCTGGCCCATTTAATTTTTTTATTATACAAGCAACCTCTGAGGCTGAGATTTTGTCCTTTCACACTTCCATTTAACCCATGATTTTTATCTCTTCCTTTATACTCTCTTCTCCACCTGACTAGCTTTCTTTGTCCCCACAGTGAGCCAAGAAAGCAATTTTTCTTACCTGCAGACAACATTCACCCTAATTCCCATGTCTGTGCAACACACAGCAAAATTTGGTAGTATGCTAGCCCCTGGCAGATACCTGCTCCTCAGAGGATACAGAAAGCTCAGGAAGCACTGGCTGATGTCTTGTTGAACAAACCAGTTCTTGAGTCTCTTTGCAGATGCAATATTCTCTGCAGCTCATTGACCATCACATGAAAAAGCCACTGCTGTGTTTCATTTTCACATCGTCAACAAACTGATGGCACAGCTGGGAACTCTCATAATCTCTCTGCTCCAGATGTTTGTCTCCACTTTCTTCCCACTATATAAAATCTTCCTCTTTTTTTTTTTTTTTTCTCCCTTACTGGTGGTTTAATCACCTTGCAGAAAACATTAGGTGGGATTTGTTGATTGCCCCACAAATTAAAGAGTCCAAATGACCCCAAGGGAGGGTCAAAATAAAGCTTTGAGTTGGTATTTAATTAGCATTTATCAACAAACAGATTTTAAAGCAAATATTAGTACAAGCTTACTAATAAAGGGAAGTGTTTGTGTAATGCCACTCCCACTCATTTTCACCTTGAGATATTTTGGGGGTTGATGACCTGGAAAAGTGAACAAACAGTGAGTACTATACAGCCTGTGGACAGTAGGAATAACTGTTTGTCTAAATTCAGTTTTGTGACAACTTTGTGATAGGGACATCAGGCCCTGGTGTCCTTGGAGCGTAGGTGGGCGGGTGAGTCATTTATTGCTACCCTGACATGCCATAAGTAGGTGGCTGTACTCTGTTGGCAGAGTATGGTCCTTCAATTTTTATTCAGTGAGAGACATCACCATTTAAAAATGGATTTATTTTGACTCACACTTGAATACCTGGTGTCATTTTTCATTCTGAGTAGTGAGGCGCTTAAAAACAGTACACTTTAGATCTGTCTACTGCCATTTACTGGTCCCATAGTCTCACACCACTTTGTCTGCTTCAACACAGTGCAAGGTGTCCAAATGCAGACGGTATGACTGGAAACAAAACTGCAGCCAAAATCTACCTTGGAAAAGCGTTGTGCTATAAATATGTTTTATCGCTGGGCATGCTACCTATGACAGAAGCCATGCATAGGAAAAGGCGTAGGAAAAACATGTAATCAGCATGATGGGTAACACGCTTATCTTATTCCAGACAACATTTCCTCAGAAAACTGGAAAAATGTGCAGATGCAAGAAATCTGGTATTGCTGCTATCTAAATTGGAGTTTAACACTGAGTTCCCTGAAACAGTTTTAGTTAATTGTGAAAACCTGTCAGAATTATTGGCACATAATATTGAAGAGAAACTTCAGAGTTCATAGTTGCCTCCAGTGAACTGCTGCAGAGTCTGTCGTCTTTTACTAAGGAGCGAATGCCGCCCACTAACAAACATGTGGCTGAGGGGGATGTTACAGAGCTATTCCAGAAGGGTTCATTAACTGAACATCTTCCATTAACATTATTAAAAATGAAACATTCACCCACACTAATGTATATTTTTGCTACATACCCAAATTCTTAATTTTGTGACAGGCTGGACAAAGCTCCTGAAACCTTAGGAGAAAGCCCTAGAAATGTCTGAATCATTAACATCCAAACCAGCCAGCCACAATATGACAATTTGAAGGACCTATAGTCAAGCTGAAGGATACTTGTTCAAAACTGTCATTCGTCTTTCTGAGAGTCCTCCCTTCTCACTCTCCTATGCTCTTAGGAAACTGGGTGCAGACCCCAAAAGCAGCACCAATTCTGCAGCCCTGCCAAGTTGCAGATTCAGAAACTGGTTATCCGGCTTTGGGTTGATTTTTTTTCTCTTCTTGGAGAAGGAAGAGCTTGTATTAAATTTCCTTTTTCCTCCCTATTATGTTCAATAAAGGACTGTCCTTGGGTATGCCCAGGTGCAGACCCATTTTTGTATTTCAGCCAGCACAGTCTGGTCTAAGAGCTGCTTGGCCTTGATCCAAAATGGAAGGACCTTTCCCGGTTCTCTGGATATCCAGCTCCGCTGCACTGGTATTCTGGCCCTCCAGGGCTGCAGGCATGGCCACTAGCTCTGAACACATTCAGCCTTCCCCAAGCAGTCTTTTTTTCTCTTCCATTTCTTCCTCCCAACTCCCTTGCTTTACCATCTACGACAATCAGTTCACTCATCCTCATCAATCCAACCCAAGTCAAGGGGCAGTTTGCCTCTCCCTGAAGGTTGCAAGGATCTGGCCTCCTTTTCTCTCTCACAGTCCCTGTTTCTCTTGAACTCAGTGAGTTCACTTTGTTCCTCCTTTCCTGAAGAAAAAGACCCCAACAGCTTGTACCTATACACCTCTTCTTCCTGAGGCAGCTAGTTCAGCTAACAGCCTTAAAAAACACAGTTAAATGGGTCTGTCTTTAAGAGATATGGGCAAATTTGAGTTTGGTACCAGTAATCACAACACCATTAATGCTAATAGATTTGTATCAGGGACAAAATTAGTCTAAATTGTCTGTTTTCTGTTTAAAACAACTATCTAGAATAGAAGATGTGCACTCTGTCCAGCGACACAGTTTATTCATCCTCATTGCCTGTGTCTGTTGTGGCAGGCTGTTCTTTTTAAAGATTTCAGTAAGAAAAAATGTTTCCATTTCTACTAATACGCCATTGTTTGCAAGTTTGGACAATTCAGCATACTTCTGATAGGTTTTTGAGGATTAGCTCTTGCATATTACATGCTTGTTTTAGTACAAGAAAGACTGCTTACACATATTTGTTAAGTTATAGTTGAATTTGCTGCTAGAAATAAATCCCTACAAATACACATTATTTTGAAAACGAATAATGTAGAGAATAACAATTTATAGCGAATATTTAAAGTTTTGCTTTAGTTTTCTGTCAAAGGCTAAAAGTGAACATAAATGGTGTTTAGAATAGAATTAGCAAATGACATTAGACTAAGAAGTGAAAGTACAGCTTCCATATCTTTCTAGCATCCAGTGTGGGAGATCTTATAATAAAAATTCCTCATTTTCTGAATTCCTTTTCCAATATTTCCTTCACTTGAAAAAATGCAGGTGATTTTTAAACATCATTTTAGTGACCAAGTGAGTTATATACACGCAGAATTAAAAATATTAAATCCTTGCTCAATTTATAGGCTGCCTCACTTTCAAGAACAAGCTTTGCAAGCTACCTGCCTGTCTCAAGGACAGCAGCATATAGCCTGGCCTTCCCCAAGAAAGGGAGTCTTCTGGGTCATGGTTGAATAATTCTGGTCAAAGAAATTTCCAGTAAGTTTGCTTTAAACCTGTACCTGCTCCGTAGGTCAAATGGGGACCCTGTCTTTCAGGCTCTGAACCTAACCTCAGCCACACACCAAAGTGAACGAGGTTTTGTAGAAATTTGTTAGAGTTTTGTTTTGTGTTTTCACCGTGGATCACTCTGAGGATGTATGTCCTTGCTCTGTCACTAGTGACAGGGTCTATGCAGGGCTGGCTCATCTCCCTGCTTCACCCAGTTTTCCACTTCATCTGGTTTCCTAATTAGCTCCTTAGGTGTTGCCTGGCATGGGGACCACCTCTTGCTGTGGGTGAGCATAACAGCATGTTGCACAAAGGGTCCCTAATCTTCGGTACCTCTAGTTTATACTTCAGTACGACATTACACCAACCTGAGAAATCATATAAAAACATAGTTACTGCTAGAGCACGTAGGCGCTCATGCTCATACGTGGCACTCATCTGCGATGTTTGTGCTGCTCCTTCCTCCCCCAGCCTCTTGACCCTGTCCCTTTGCTGTAGGTTACCTGCCCCAAAGCAGAGACGGCTGAGCAGTGCGAGTGAACTTCAGGGTGAAGCCTGGTCATGTAACTCAGCCCCCCACCCAGCAGCCACCTTTGTCTTGGTACATCAGTGGATCTTTATTCTGCTAACCAGCCTCAGCAGAGCAGTGGTGACAAGCATTGGGAACAAGGTGGGGTGGGAACACCCCAGGTAGCTACGTCTGGCTGCTACATGAACTGGTACCTAAGCCTTATGAAATACTTCTCAGCTGTGTTTGTACCACATCTAGTCTGGAGGCAGTATGTAGAGAGCTTCAGAGCTTCAGGCGGCTACAACGGCAAATCAGTTTCGGGTGCACGCAAACCGATGGTTTGTTGGCTGTAAACATAAGGAAAAAACAGACAGGAGAGCACAGAAGCCAGCTGAGCACCCAGCAGAAGTCCAGAGAGAGTTGCAACTCACACAGTGGTCCAGAGAAACCACTACAAATGCTTCAGGCAAAAAAGTTCTGCTTTTTTTCCCCTTTTGCTACTCTTGCGTGCACACGGACCACTGACTTCGAAGTAGTACTACTAATAATGTAATGGACGTGGTGATTTAGCGAAGAACAGTGAAAACAGAGAAATGTACAGCAGTGGTGGTCCAAACAGGGAGAGGGAGAACATTCAGAAAGCTACTTTTGTAGAGAAATACTACCAGAAAACACATAGGTATGAATCTAGTCCACTGACAAGAATGGGTAGAGCTAACAATTCCTCCAATACATCACCCAAGATCTGCTTTGATAGTGCAGGAATATAGCCTGAATATAGTTTTTGAGCAAGATGTTGGCTGCGATGTGGAGGCATACAAAGGAGAATGAAACATTTAAAATGCAAGGCAGTGTAGCATGAATAGCTTCATTTGGAGCAGATTCCCATAATAGGGTTTGGGAGGAAAAGCTGTCAGCTAATAACTACTTATAACCTTCTGTTGATTTGAATTCCTTTAGATTGGTATAAACATCAGAATATTGACCACGTCGGTTTTAAAACAGGGCTGACAGGAGATTATTAGAATTTCCCCTTCCTTCCACCTCTGAAACACCAGAAGGAAAAAGTGCCATTCAAGAAACAAGCCATTGCACTTAGGAAGCCCTCAAGCTCTCGTATTCTTGCAGGACACGGCTAGGGCAAAGAAATCAGCATTTGTCTTTTTGTCTATCATGCCTGTAATTCCTCCTGCCCAGGGTACAGAATCTGTGCTGTAACACACCTCCGTTTCTGTCAGACACCTCTACCAAAGTCAGTGGATGCTGACACAAGCTATTTTGTTATCATTAAAGTCCATATAGCTTTGCCAGCTTGGCAATAGTCTGCGATTTAGAACGATAAGTAGGCCAGAGTGCCTTGATATTTACAGCCTCAGCACAGTAGCTATTTTCCTTTAATTACAAAATTGCTATGGCTACATTAAATGCCAGATGCTTCTTGTTACCTTCCAGTTCCAGTTCACTTCAGTTAACGCCTCGACTAGCACATCTTGACTGAAGCACCTTTTTCCTTGTGCCCTTTCTTTTCCCAGTTTAAATATTTCCTTGCAGTGGTCATCTGTTTGTAATCCAGACCAATGCAAAATGAATAAACCAGAATGGAGGCACAGGGGGCTTTGATTTAAGGGGGTGTTAGTTATATCCAAAGGGCTTTCCGAACAGAAAAGGTCACTTCTCTTCTCTCGGTGGCCACCATCTGCTGGGAGGCAGGTGCTCCCTTCAGTTTGTTCACAGTCATGTCAAACCAACTTGTATTTTTTAACCTTCGGAGCCTGGTGATAGCGAGATGACAGCTGCATACAGAGGTGGAAAGCAGGAGAGGAGGCCAGCTGCTGTGTTCTTCGTGCCCTTCCACGCTCCTCGACTGGTGGATGTTAAGGGTTGTAAACATAGACTATATGAATGGTTTCTGAGAAAAAACAGCTACTCCAAAAGCAACCAAACAAAAAAAGCCACAACTTCTCCAAGTCAGTGCAAGCTAATTATAGCAACTCTGTGCCAAACTGTCATAAGCCCCACAGTGAGCAGGCATGGCTTTGGGGACAAGGACCTGTGGTGAGCGTTTCTGTCTCACAGCTATTTCCCTGGCTCACAGTCCATAACTGTGATTGAAGTGATTGAAGCGAGGGAAAAAAAAAATCTCTCTCCTGTCTGGTTCTTACATTATATGAATCTCAGTGGCAACCCAGAACTAATCTCATGGGCCCCTGGGGAGGTCAGGCTGATGAGGTTAGAGAATGATGAGCATTCATGTTTGCTATAATTGTGATTTATTTCCTATGTAAAATTCACTCATCTCAATAAAGATGCACAGACTATTGTTGAGCCTACATAAACTGTTTCATACTCATCAATAAAATGGTTTTGAGGGCATGTTGGGGATGTAGCTTCTCTGGAACTAGTTCAGTATTTAATTCCTGCTAATGTACACTATGAGATTGTGTCTAATTCAATTTGCAAAAACATAAAGTGCCATTTAAGAGGAACTCATATATGGTTAGATGAATGTGTAACCCAGATGCCTCTGTAATTCCTTTCGAAGTAATTAATTTGATTTGCTCAATTGTTATTTACAGACTCTAGTTCCATCTAAACCACAATAAACCTCAGAGAAGGAACCACAGTAAGTGCTTTTAGGACTCTCTTGTTTTTCTGTGCAGTAGCACTGAAGAATACTGATGTCTCTTCATATCTTGTCTTCAGCCTTGTAACTTCATTAATATCATTACACAGAAATATCACAGCACTGACAAATGAAAAACAGAACAAACCCAGGAATACCCACAGAGATTACTGAGATTGGTTTTGTTCACTTAGGTATCACTGTAGTCCAACAAGTGTCAGAATCAGTAATAGTGAAGTCAAGAGAATTTAGGTCTCGATGTATCACAAATGCAACAGAAAAATAGTGTACCGGTATCACAGCTTGACCTTCTGACAGTCCATTTTTAATTATTTTGTGTAACTCGCCGCATGTGTGATCGTCCAAGTCACGGCAAGATCAAGCAGACAACAGAACCCAGCCCAACCTCTTATGCAGTCAGTCAATTTGGTATATAGAACAAGGGTACCAATTTTACACTCACAAACTGCAGAGCTAACCTCAGTTTTGATAGCTTTCTCTGGTATTTTACTTTCTGTATTTTATTCCCCTGAGGCAACGTAGCCTGAACCATCCCAGTCTCACTGGATCCCATTTAGCTAGATTAATCTCAAATCTGACTGTTATTAATGAACTTGAACTTGGAAAGCAGTTTAGTCACAAAATGGGCTCAGGCAGCAGCAAACTCACCCTCATGTACAGCAAACAAGTCAAATGAGCAGAGAAAAAATGCTGAGGGTGCACTTGGGTTAGTTATAAACACGGATGCATTGAAATTACAAAAACACTCCCCGGAGATTCTGGGGTAATTTCTCCTCTCATGTTCAATGGTGTCTACTATCACTGGAAAAGATGGTGTTAAAATGCATTTGTAGAGCAAAACAGTTGGTCCTGAGGAAATGACACCCACACAGGGCACATTGCAGGGAGTTTTTGCTTTGGACTAGTTTTAGCTTTGTCCCACGGTCTGAACGCCCATTACAGGCCATAGCGGTATGACAAGAAAAGCATGGTTGGTGGGGATGGCCAGGAGAGCAGTTCCAAAAGCACACCTGGGATCTGAAGTGTTAATGCAGGTGCACCCCTGAGGCTCAGTGAGCAAGGTGTTGCCTAGAAATTAAATCTTTACATGGGAAGCTCAGCTGTGACACTGGAATTTCCCAGGAATTAAGAGCAGGACAGATGCATTGGTTTGAAGTCAAGACGTAAATAATAGGCACGAAAAGCAGCCAAAGAATGTGCAAGAGAACAGAAGACAGTAACAAAATAAGTCTTAGGTGAAAAGGGGGTAGATTACTCAGAAATTATTAAAAATAAAAAGAAATATTTTCCTGAACATTTAATATTTTTTTCCTCAAAAAGAGGTGATGTTTAAGAAAAATCCTGCAAAAAGAAATTAAAAGAGAAAGGTTCCACCTACCCTTAATAAACATATAACACCTTTTCTTTACATAGGATATCGGAGTGCAGAATTTATGAACATAGATTACAATGTACATTTTTTGACTGGTTTGCCCCTCATTAAGTGGTAAGCACTGGGGAAAGAAATGAGCCTTATCTGGTTTGCTACCCGCCTAACCATTATCAGCTGGCATCAGGTAAAGAAATGAGCCTGAAAGAGTGAAGGATAGAAGCAGATGCTGGAATCCAGCGAGGTCAAAGGAGTCACATGGATGAAAGGAATGAGAAATTTTCTTAACACTTGTTTTCAAATGAGCAGCTCTAGCAGCAGAACAAGCAGCGAAGTGTGCTTCACTTAGGGACTTGGGTCTCATGGCTGGATTCTCAGGTGTCTGATAAAGTAAAAGCAGTGATCTAAGTTTTTTTCTCTCAGGTGGGCTATTCATAATGTCTCTCTATCATGTGCAATTTCTTGTGATTGATGGGTTGAACTATTGCTAGAGGCCTCTCATTGATGGGTGTGTTTTTAATGATCTCTCCCTTTACTTGGTAGCTGATTCCCATAAAACTGGTTGGGTCTTAGTATCACTGTGTTTTTGATCTTCATATCAAATTTGATTGAAATTAACTAAGTGGTTCAAGAATTAGTCAGGGAGTGGTGGTAAGGAACAAGGGGATACACAGCACCAAACACTCAGATATGAGAAAACTGCAGAGATCCTTTGTCCTTTAGAAACCAGGCTGAAAAAAGATAGGAACAGGCTCTGCAAGAACATTATTTCTAGATTCTTGGCATTTTTCTTTTCATTTTAATTCAGTTACTAGAGGTTGAATGAAAAATTAAGAGTACCACCTAAAAAAAAGTGCAGCTGCTGTGTGTCATCAGATTTGAGAGTTTTACATTAAGTTGTTTGTTCTGAAGTTTGATAAAGAAGCTGAGTTTAATTGCCTCCCCCTTTGGGATCCTCATAGAAATCTGAAAGTGCATCTTTTAAGGATATGTTTTGAACAAAAGGAGAAGGAGGCTGCCGTCATGGTACTGGGAACTGATGAAAATACCTGCTTGACTGAGCTGCCCTTTTCATCCAGAGTAGTGTGAGACAAACGCACTGAATCAACGCCCGAGCTCCAGATGCCATGTACAGTTGGAGATGGCTTCCTGCCAACAAGTTTCCAAAGCAAACAAGGAAGAGCAAATTTGTGTTGCATGAAGTGCAGCCACACAGGGAGGCAGTGAAGAGGGTGGTTCCCTTCAGTGTGGAAGGGAATGTGCTTTAATACAATGTCGGTTTAGCCAGAAGAGAACCTGAAAGAAAGAATATAATTTTCAACTCTGATTTTAAGCTCTCTGAGCTTAACTAAGTCGGCCGTTCAATAATGTTTTGGCTGGGTGATATAACACTGCATTTGTGCCTTCCTTTAAGGCGTGTCGCCATGACTTAGAGCGGATTCTGATATTGGTAACCAAGCTAGCACCGAAGTAGATTGGAAGTAAACTCTAGATCAAACTAACTGGGGCCAAACAGACTCAAATGCATTTGGCAATAAACTGTCCATGGCAAGATCTGCAGATCCACCCAGCTGGCCGTATCAGGTGATAAAAGAAGATAATTTTTAATGTCTAGGTAAGCATATGGAGATTGCATGTAGAAACACTCTGGAAATAGGGTGAGTGGAAATAGCCATTGGTGTAAGATGCTTTCCACAGCTAGTGAAGGAATAACGGTGTTGAAAAGAAATACCATCTAAGAGAAGATTTTCTGTCATTCAGCCTGCTTGCCCTGTGTGCTTATCAGCTTTAGGAGTTGCCTTTTATGAATGCTGAAAATGATTCCTGCCTTGTCGCCTTCTTTGGCGATAGGAGAGCCGGCTGTCCTCTTACTCTGGCTGTTGGAGAAGCACCTGGCTCTGGTTCACGGCTTGGAAACCTCACTCCTTGTTGTTTGTGAATGTAATGCTGAGGAGTCCAGTTACAGAGAAAAATAAATGAATATACCAGCTCTACAGCGGTCCATCTGGGAAATTTCTAAATGGGGTTGCACCTTCATAGGAATGACTGTGGAGGATCGCAGACTGAAAACAACGCCTTCAGTTTGTTACAGCAGAGGTCTACGTAGCTGGGAAACTTAGTGCAGGATAACAATTTGGTATCTGTGATCTGAGGCTGTGCTTCTTTCAAAGACCGTATCTCCGTTCTGTACTCTCCTCCGCCTCGTTATCCATTCAGCCAAAAATACCCCAACTGCAGAAACTTAATGAGAAACAAATGTTGCTGCTGAGTTGGTCTGCAGGGAAGCCAAACTAGAAAATACTTTGTTACTGTTTCAGTCACATTTTTTTAATGATAGATAAATAATTCTGAGTTCTCTGATAGTCCAGAAGTTTGGGAACGTCATCACAGGACTGAGCTGTGTCCCACACACAGACTTGAGTGAGAAAACATGCAATTGAAGGCAACAACATAGGCTCTGGGATCAGAGTGGCAGACACAAGCATCTTTGAACACGTAGTGGAAAGGATGGGTGTTACTTATCGCACATAGCAGCACTGCTCCTGCAAACTGGCTACATGTGGCTCTCTGATACTTTTTTACCATGACCGCATGGGAAAAGGGGGTATCCAGAAAAATGCCACTGCGGTGTGATCTGTTTCCCGGTGTTGGGTACCTGTGCTCCCTACAGAAATGTGCAGGAGGGGGTTTACTGAGCTGGCCAACATGGCTCTGGAGAAAAGGGTCAGAGCCTTTTAAATTGTGTTGAGCCCCAGCTTTCAGTTCACACTCTTTACCATAGCTTAAAAAGTACCAAAACAGCAAACTTGCTCCAAATGAATGTTTTGGTTTTTTTTTTTTTTTTTCTTTCATTTTGGCTAGACTTGCCATATAGGTTCTAATCATGCACATGGTGAAAACAATGCTCACTAATTCCTCCTGGTGCATATACATATATACATGTATTACCAGTACTTATATATACAAGTCTTCAGTGCTGTTTGAGAAAACAATTATTTCTGAAACCAAAAGTTAGCATCAACTTGCTATTCTGTCTGTGTAGGCATTGGTTCTTTACTTTGTTAAAACTCAAATAACACACTATTATCCTTAAACTACAGATGTCGCTCATGTTTTGATTCCCACTCTTCTCCTAATGTTGCATAGTACATAAAGTTTTAGCTTGTGCACATTGATGCCACCTGATCTCCAAAGTGTCTGTGTAGTTTATTTCTATAGCTCTGTCTGCTTAGAGATTGCTTTTTTATGGTACAGCATTTTAGAGTGGCTTCTGTTACAATTCAAGATGAACCCATTTTAGACAAGGTGTGTGTATATATATCTATATATATATCTATATATAAAATAGGTGTGTGTGTGTGCACGCACACATGTGTGTATTTAAAACAGAGCTGTCAGTTTCCAAGAGTGGAAATATAACCTGAACACTGCAAATGTGGATTCAGTGTATTTCTTCCAGCACAATTATCTGAAGATGCAGAGACCTGTTATAGTAAAAAAACAGCCACATAATATTTTAGGAGCCTAGTAGGTTAAAGCATATTTCTGATTAATTTGTTACTTAAACAGCCCTGACTATTCAATTTGAATTGGGGATTTAATAGCACCTCCCAGCTGAAATGAATGGTGTTTGCTTGGCTGAGCATCTTAGCTTTGAAAATTTCAAATCTGGTTGTATCCCTGACAGCCTTTTGAGATCTCCAAGGAACAAACTCAACTGTCCTTACTTGGCATCCCTACTCAGGGGAAGGCAGACAGGTGATGGCACCTGGTGATCAAAGATGCCAAAGTCATCAGGGAGCTCTATGGATACCACTTTGGGAGCTCATTCACAGATACAGCCTGGAGCAGATTGCAAGTCAGTGCCATCTGTGTCATCTCAGAGATGTAAGCAAAGCTGAAGCCAGCTAGATGAGAACATCTAGCTTTTCTAATACATCACAGCCTTCACCACAATATGGAATTTTGTGCGAGTCTGTCCTTGCCAGATTGTCAACCTCAAGTGACAGCTGTCCAAGCAAAGGCTTTCAGCACTGTCTGACGTGCTGCAAAGAATCCCATACTTCTTCATCCACCTTCATCAGCCAACAAAGGTGCAGAAGTCCAAAACTGAGATTTCTTTAAAAAAAAAAATTCCCAGCAGATCCAGAACCTCAACGTCCAGGCACAGACTAATGGCAGAATGGGGGGAGAGGAGGGGAAAAAAGGGAACTGATGCCATCATTCTCCCCACCTCCATGTCCAGCTGCTCCAGGCAGCAGTCCTCGCTCGGCTGTCACTTGTCATTCAGCAGCAACAGACTGCATTGCACTGAAGCCTTCTCCACCGTCCCTGTTCAGCCCTGTGGTGGCATTGTCCCTAGGAGGAAGTGGTCCTGGGTGAGCTCTCTCAGAAGAAGTACTGGGGCCCTTGTCTTGCTCTTCTCTGTGTACTGCCTCGAATAGGCCACACAAAACCTAAACCAAGCAGTTGTCCTGGTTTCAGCTGGGATAGAGTTAATTTTCTTCCTAGCAGCTAGTATAGTGTTGTGTTTTGGATTTAGTGTGAGAATAATGTTAATAACATACTGACATTTTTAGTTGTTGCTAAGTAGTGTGGCAAGAAGGCTGGAGGGGCACAAGAAGTTGTGAGGGGACACAGCCAGGACAACTGATCCCAACTGGCCAAAGGGATATTCCATACCATATGATGTCATGCTCAGTATAGAAACCGGGGGGAGTTGACCAGGAGGGGCTGATCGCTGCTCAGGAAATCATTGGGCATCAGTTGGTGAATGGTGAGAAATTGCATTGTGCATCACCTGTTTTGTATATTCTAATACTTTTATTATTATTATTGCAATTTATTATTATTATTTTCTTCCTTTCTGTCCTATTAAACTGTCTTTATCTCAACACATGAGTTTTATTTTTTTTTGATTCTCTCCCCCATCCCAGCAAGTGTCGGGGAGCGAGCAAGCGGCTGCGTGCTGCTTAGTTACCGGCTGGGGTTAAACCACGACAGCAGTCTTTCCCCAAAACCGGTAAGACACTTTGTGGAGGCATCAGCAGAATGCTCTGTCTCCCGGAACAGAGCTAGCACATTAACATCTTGGTCTTGTATAAGGCTGTTCACAAGTACATATGAAAGAGTTTTGCAAAAAACCATGATCACCCATGTTTCACTGACAAAAGGTACTGAGTCAGAGAGAAGCTGGGACTTGACCTATGTATTGCATGCTGATAAAGCCAAGGACAGAGCCCAGACCCCTTCCTTCAAGACCCAAACCTGTGCTTCACCCACTGAAGACCCCACTGTCTCCCAGAAGCTGTGGTCCACTCTGGGCAGTGAAGAGCTGGTTATACTGGAAAACACCTGCATTTTTCAGATTTTTCTGCTCCCTGAAAACAAGTGACAGCACACGGTCTCTACATTGGCCTCCTAAAACAGGTCTGTAGGGTTAGCACTGTAGCTGACATTACAAGCATTTTGACCTTGTGACCCTCTGTGTTTCATTAGCCTCTTCTTTGGATTCCATGTGGTGAAGGAGCTGAGAGAATGAACTTTACACAACCCAGAACTGTACAAAAATATCTGTTCAAGCCTGTAGTGAGAGCATCCTGGCTAGGCAGAAATGTGAAGGCATGCCTGACACCAAGTGTACACTGTATAGTGCCACACGGAGAAGAGCAGCCAAGATTACCCCAAGTGATGTCTCTCTGACATAGTGCAGCAGCAGCACGAAAAAACCTTACTCACTTCATGCTGGCTGTGTTGTGCCTAAGAATCTCTGTGCTGAACTTCAGCGTGCAACAAACATAAGTGTGCACAGAGCTACCAGCTGTCCCTGGTACGCCTGCAGCACCCATCCACACATACACACTTACCTGCAGCTAAGTATCGTTGTTCATCATGGCCAAACTGTATGGCTTGTTCTGGGAGTGCAGGTCTAAGTCCAAGCACTGCTTATTCTCGGGTGGTTTGCTCCGTGGTGAGGACAAAGGCAGCCCTTGGAACACATCTAGTCTTTCTCAGGCGGAGAGGAAATTCACCCTGCAATTCACTGGGAAAAAGCATCTCAGTTAATGCAGGAAAGTTAATGCAGCTCCTTAAGTCTTAGTAATTCCCTGGGAAAGGAAGCACCAACGATGATGCCATAGACAGTGCAGGGAGGCTGCAGTTTGCTCAGTCAACTCAGATTATTTCTACACTCATCCTCACTTTCAAATCATTAGTGTCCCTGGGGCTCTGAGGTCCCCTAACAGTTACAACAATTTCATTGTAAAGCACCAAATCCTTTCTTCCTTCAAATTTTTATGAGCTGCAACCTCTTACGAATAAATAGCTCCTTCACAGAAGGGTTTCAATGGAGAAGCCTGTTTTACACTTTTATTTTGGTCAGCACGTGCCCATCAGGACTACTGAATAAAAGGTTCAATGTTTTCTCAGGTTGTTCTCTGAAAAAACTTGATGCTGAGAAAAATCAGACCATATTTCTTCTTTGTTTACACTGATGGCACTGACTTTTCATGGAGGGGCAGTGAGTTAATCTGAGGAGAACTTTGCGTTTATGGGACAATAGGTCAGGATGTCACACAACACTCTTCCTCTGCAGCCCCATGACAACAACGGGCTAGGAGGAGATAGCTCTGCCCGCCAGCCCTCCACCTCCCAAACAGTTAGATGGCGAAGTGTGACTCCTTTTCAGCTTTTGAACGGTTTGAAAGGAAAATTTCAGGCATTTCATTCTGCCCATACTGAATGTAAGGAGTCGCACAACAAGCAGTGTCCTTCCAGAGAAGGAGCTGCAGAAACAAGTGGGCACCATGGTTAAGGATGACTCAGGGTGGCTGTAAATGTCCTGCACCCCAGGTCGTGCTGTCTGTGGAGGCTGCCGGCTGAAAAACACTGGCAGCAGCCATGGCCTTCCCTCCCGGGAGCTTGGCCTGGACCCTGTTTGTTTGCACCTGCTTTGGGCTGGACTTTGGACCCCTGCTAGGCTCATAGCATTTCCCAAGAGAGGGAAGTCCTCCCTGGGCACGCTAGTCCGCTCCTTAGGCTGTTGGGCGTTAAACTGATGGGGTTTGGTAGGGGTGGCTTTGGTGGGAGCCCAGCAGGCAGAGGAAGCTTGTTCCTTGGTAAGCGAATGTTTTGGGTTGGAGCTGCAACTGGACAGTCCTCCAACATGTGGGCAGAAAATGCCGAGCTGACAGAATGTTGCTAGGCCCTTGCTCTGGTGTGGAGATGGCCACCTCTGACAGGTGACTTCCACCTGTTTTGCAGGGGGTTGCTAAAGCCCACCCTGAGCTGTGCAGTCCAGTGGCCACAGCACAAGGGAAGTAATGAATTGCTCTGGCAGCTGAGGGAAGAGTGGGCAGTGCTTTGCAGGAGAAAAGCAAGCGTGGCTCTCTGGGTGCTTGCTCTGTTTCCTTTCCTTCAGCTGCAGGAACCCCATCCTGAGCAAGGGAAACGCAAACTGGTGCAGAAACAAAGGGCCATTTGCTTTCACTTTGGCCTTTACAGCAGCAACGGTAAGCTAATTCACACCTTGTCCTGAACTCATGGGTACATGAGAAGACTACAGCAGTCGGGTTGCATGCCCGTTGGCTTCCTTATCTCTTGAAGCAGGGTGCAGGCAAAGTGACTTCTGCGATCTGCACGGGTACGACACACAGTGCTGCTGCATACTGTTTTAATGTCCACCCTTCCTGCTCCCTCCACCCTTTCACTGCCCTCTGAGCAGGATGGTTGGACCTGTCCCTTAACCTCATACCTCAGAGGCACAGGAAAGGAATCTCACTCAGTGTGACAACAGGGATGCTCCCAGCTTCAGACCACCTAAAACAGGGCTTCTTCTAAATCAGTGGGGAGAGATAAACACCTTTGGGAGCGGGGAACCTTCCCACCGGTCTTAGACATTGATTGCAGAGGAATCCTTCTCCATCTGTGCCCTGTCTCGCCCCACTGGCTGCAATGACCGCTTTAGAGAAGGCAGCAACTTCTAGCAGGATAAATTTAGATGAAGCCAATCCCTTCCTGAGAGCATAAGCTCGCATAGCTGTTGTCCGGTCTTTATGTTTTAGTAATGTCTTTCTCTCCTCTCTGGCTGAAGAGCACATGGCTCTCCTACTCTTTCTCCATGGTTGCTCAAAGACTTCCTTCACGCTGGGTGGCTGCTTGAAAAGTCATCCAGCTGGGAGCAAGACAGGGAGGTGCAAGGATGGCTGAGACGAGAGGGAAGGAGTGGGTGCCCAGGAGATGGCACAGGAAAGCAGAACAAGTCATTCTCCACAGAAAAATTTATTTATCCTAAGTTGGTATGCAAACAGAAGACACAGCTGTTGGCTTTAATTATGGAGACTGTGATTTGGTAGCAGTCTCCATTCATAACCCTTGAATGGTGTATTTTACAACCTTTTACTGTGTTATAGTCTCGTTAAGGATCTTTGAACTTTATTCCAGAGGAACAGGTTCAAAAGACAGGCAGTTTAATAACAAAAATTTTCTAATCTTAAGCTGAACAGTACCAGTGCAAATATCCTACTAAGGAAAATTTCAAGTGAGTCCCCAAGGTATTAATATATAAGTGCAAATGAAAACAGTGGTAAGTATCAGGCAGACTTTATCCGGGTCTAGAGACTGTACTTGCAGTAAATAACAGGTTGGATAAAATTATCTACAGTTCAAAGAACAATTTCACTAGAAATGAAACAAAACCCCAATAAAATAATCAGACCATAGAGTGACACAGTATGAGCTGCTTAATTGTCAAGTGTTTTAGTTAGGATTTTAGGACCAGAGTGTTTATGATAATCAGCTCCATTGGAACTGCTGCTTTTAATTTTTTTTTAAAAAGCAACAAAAGAGTTGTTCCAGTCTGCCAGGCATCTGATATGGATTGCTTATATGCAACCACGGATGTTTTATTTAAAAGCACATGTGAAAAGCGTTCAATAAAAGCTGAAGAGGAACTAGAAGGTACCTGCATAAGGGAGGGCTTGGCCAAGCAAGGGGTTGTGTTTTGGGAAAGCTGGACCTAGGAGTATTCCTCAGGGATGCTCTTGTTCTTTTATTGCAGCCTCTGCACTAACTGGTGCCCTCAACTTTTTTGGCTGACCCCAGCTTGCCTGTACCCTGTGCTTTGCTGTGGTGCACCTTCGTGCAAGGAAACAGCCTGAGAGCTCTATTTATCACGAACAGGTAGCAGAAAGGACTCAGGAGTGAATGTGGTGGCTGAGCAGTTTCCCACATGGATGGAGCAACAGGGCTTTTAAGTAGCACCCTCCAATCCTCCCTGCCCCTCACTGCTGTGCAACCGCCCTGCCTTCCTCCCCACCGCTTTCCTCACTTCATACGCCCTGCTCAAACGGCACTGCTTTTGTTGTGATTTCCACACAAAGCCTCTCTTTCCTTATAAAACCTCTTTGCCTAAATTAAGGAGGGTGCTGCATGAAAAGGCAAGAAAAAAGGAATCTTATAGAGGAACTGGGACCTAATGAAGAGCCAAGAAGACAAGAGCAAATCTGCTGCCAAACATTTCTTGGTACTGTCCAAGTTCTTGCAAACCCTGACAAAATAAGCATATGCCAGCCTGCATATGGTTTGATTTGTGAAAAGGAGGAGGGCTCCGATTCTGCACGTGTTCATGTATGTAAGGAACTTCTTGCATCTGTGGAGTGCTGGTGAAAGTACCTGCAATTGTAAAATGCCTTTAATGTGTAGGAACTGGATGTTTTTATAGCCAGATTGCTTTTGTTTTCTACTGGGAAAAATTCATGCATTAGTTTCTCCCTACTCTCTCAGAATAGGCTGCATAGCTGCTCAGGCAATCTCTGCTGGCTTTCCCGCAGCTCTTCCTCACTCTGCTTTCATGTGCTAATGTACTATGGGGGATCATGACAGGGGCCAAGGTGTTAAGTTGCTCTTTGTCAAATTCCACATCTGAGTTAAAATGAACCTGCAGACCCTCGCAGACCCTTGCAGACCCTCGCATGGCAGAGGTACCAGCCCTCTGTGGCAGGGGGATGATGGAGAGCTCTCCCCTCTCTCTGGACAGGCAGCCGTGTGCTTCATTCCCTGCTGGGCACCCTCCAGACCAAAGCCTGTCTCTCACCCTCACCGAACCTCTCTATCCCTGCTGTCCTCAGCTGTCCCTGCAGCATGGATTCGCTTGCCTTTCTGAGAGGTCTGTGGAGACACAAACACAGCTTGGTGACAGACTCGGGAGGTGTCCACAGCATTGCAAGGGTGATGGGGATGGGGAGAGAGGTACTCGGTGCATTATTGGTGAGATTTTACTGGCGAGGCTAGTGTCACTTACATGCAAAACGGAAAGTCTGCAACCAGGGCAGGGCTGGGCTCCACTGTGGTTTTTATGTGAGCAAACACAGACATTGCAGGTGCCCTGTAAGGCCCTTTGAGGCATGATTCGGCACCCTGTAGAGTCTGATAACCCACAACCTCAGGTGCCCGTTGCTCGTAAAGTGAGCCTGGAGTGACTGGGCCCAAAGGGCAGCGTTCAGACGCCGCTGCCAGCCCCGGGGCTGGGATGGCTCCCGCCTGGCTGTGGGCATCCACCAAAGCAGGGTGTTAGATGGGACCAAGCCCAGCCTGGGGACAGGGACTGCGGGGACCTTGCTCCCAGCTCTCCTTCCCGGAGGGGCACCTGTGTGCCATAGGGAGGGATGTTGTTGCTGCTCTCTCCTCATTCACACCTCTTGCTGCTCTCTTTGTGACTGGAATTTTTGTATTTATTTTTCAAAAGGTCTCACTCATTCACCCCCTGTTGCAGACAATTGGAAGCCGTGCATTTTGTTGCTGTGGGCAGAGCTAAGCTCTCCTGTGGTGCTAACCCAGGCTGTTCAAGTCTGGATGCAAGTCAGGTCCTATAGCTGGACCCACCCGACATGTTCAGAACCAGTCCTAGCATTCACTCCAGGCATTTGGATTAAATTAGGTGATTTAAAATTGGGTGATAGTGTGACCTGAGCATCTGGGGATGAAGAAGCAAGCATAGAGCCCTGGGAGAAACATAGTGTCCCACCTGTAGTGAAAGATAAAGCATCTGGGCAAATGGACCTTCATTTTCCTCTGAGGTGAAAGAAAAAAAACCTACTTTGAAATATCCTTGCAGTAGGAGGAAGACAGAGATTATTTCTGATACAGCCTCCTTTTCCTTCTCTCCCAGCAGCTTCATTTAGATGGCTGCCTCTGCCATATCTGTCTGTTCTAATGATCAAGCACTTACAGGCTAAGTAGTGCAAATTTTTACATTTCAGACTTCTAATATGCTCAGAAATGTCATAGACAAGTGTTCTTTTTAATGCCCTAACTCAGGTAGAAGTGGAGAAAACCTGAAATTAATTCTTGAACTCTAATTTTATGGCTTAACGGAGCCCAGATGAACCATCCATCTCTGACTATATCATGTAAAATGCTTAGGTCTCCCAGGACAACTCAAGTCCCCACACCTTGTCAGTTCTCATGTGCTTAAGAAGTACATTAAACCGAGTGTTTCACTGATATTTGTGGCAGATATACTTCTACGCATTGAACTCTGTGTGAGTGTGTGGGTGATGCCACTCATTGATTCACAAAGATCAGCTAAGGTAACTGTTCTGCAGTTATCAGTCTTACCCCTGGTAATCTTCAGCTGCTCCTCTCTTGTTACGTAAAATCAGTAAAGCTCATTCCTTTTTCTCTTTATTCTTTTCATGACTGTGACTGTGGAAACTTAATTTTTTATAAGGGTTTGTTTCTTACACCCATAGGAGAGCGTAGTGAGACTGTCAGATCAACTGCGTATTTACTTGTTCAAAAACCTTAATTTGAAGAGAACCATGTAGTCCTACATATTTACCTTTGCACTAGGTTGCATCCTAATATTTTACAGAAGCAATGTCCTTAAGCAAACACTGCCCTCAAGGCAGGGATATAAGCAGCTTGATCCTTTTGATCTACAAATCAAAGATGTTTTGTGCAAGGAGATGTTATGTGCAAAGCCCCTTTTTTTAGAGATGATGTATATTCTCTCGTTGTCTATCAATACATTAACAATATAGTCAAAACTGAAACAGTATGGGTAGATGCTGTCTTTAAAAATACAGAGGAGCCATTAGCAATGATGTGGGTGTCTTATAATGCTCTCCTATTTATTTCCAGCATTAGACATGAACACTGCTCAGAAATCTGTGTATCTTTGTGACCAACTATGACGTGATGCCAAAGCATCAACATTCTAGAAATTTAAGAGAACCACTAAGTCTTGGGGAGAGTCTTGCTTCATGTGTGCTTGCCTTGCTTAGAGAATTAAACAGGTTATTTGCCTCATGCAGTGAGGGCCAAATCTTCCCTCTGCAACTGTCTGCTTCAGTGGGGGCCTTGCCTGGGAAAGGGCTTCTGAGGTTTTCTGGTCAGAAGGAAGTTACTCCTTTTATTGGATCAGAAAAGCATGCAGTTCTGTGTGCAGCAATTAAATATCCCTCTCACTGTGCAAGAGACAAACCATCACTTTAGATTAGTTCTCTTTTAGATGTTTTTCCCTTTGCCATTAGAGTGATTTAACCTTATCCCTGCTTGAGAATCCTGCTTTGCTCTACGCCAGGGGAGCGGATATGTGCGTACTTACTGAATATCTGTCATATGCTGTCCTGCCACGGAGCATTAGTGAGCAATGCTTTTACATAGACTGCAGGCCCCGTTCTGCTATCAAAAGGCAAAACATGTGTATGTAGGAGGAGGGAAAAGATACATGAATTATGAAAATTTTGTATCTCTGAAATGTGATTTTACAGCTGTCAGAGTACATGTAATGTTTGCAGCCTATTATTGCCATATATGAAGTGGTTCCATAGCCTGGGGAAGAACAGACTTGAGCTGCAGAAAAGGCACCCACGTTTGTATTCATGCCCTTTCTACACCAGCGCTGCACTTCAGGGAGCAGAGAAATTTCAGAGGATGAGTAGAAGAGGATGAACACAGCTTCCCAGCAAGTTGTGGAAACAAGTTGAATGGTGCCAGTCAGATTAACCAGGCCCAAACTGACTTAAACTCGGGAAAATGTCTGGATGTATTGCTCTGCATTTTGAAGGCCTTCTAAAGGAGATCGGACACTGGCCCATTGGTCTTGTTGTGGATCCTGACAATCACAAAGTCTGGTTTTCCCTTGTCTGACATGCACATGAGACATGTGAGACTGGAAAGAAAAGGATGTATCAATTTCAAAACACAGCAATTTTTTGTCCAGAAGCTGTCCTGTGGTCATTACCAAATGTCTTGAAAAATTTTGGGATATTCTCATCAGCCGTTCACCTGCTGACACCCTTACATGTAAGGTCCTAGTGACCTCAAGTTTCTTGCTTTCTATTTTAAGTCACCATATATGAATCTTGAATTTTAGATTTCAGACTCACAGTTCACATTTTGATGGTTTGTTATGAACTAAAGGTAATTTCACCAGTGACTAGACTTGAAAATAATCTTTCTGTTTTGAGAACACTCCTGGTTCCACTGATTTTCCTATTTTGAGGCAGAATGATCTTGTTACAGCTGGATTTGATGGTAAGCCATGGGAAGTCTCTCTCAACCAGTGGACACCTCTGCACAGGAGAAAGAGGAAACCCTCTGGAAGCATAACTGCTATAATTCAGTAAGTGCTAATCTCACGTTGCATATGCTGACAGTTCCTGACCACTTGAGGTCAAGGAATCAATTGCTACAGAAAATTGTTGACAATTTAGGCTAATGAATAAATTTAGGGTCATGATCCCTTCAACTGCACTACTTGGGGAATGAATTTTACTGAATGCATAATTTTCTCAGCTTCACTGAAAAAGTGACATAGAAATTGGATTGCCATCCATCACTAGGAGAGAAGAGAAACACAGGCTACATGAAACCACAATCACTGGTGTCAGAGACCTAGAAAAGTTTCACCCCAACCTCTCAGTAGGTTTCTGGCAAAAGAAAACGTGAAACAGAAGAGTAGGTAATGACAGTATCAGCCTTAAAAAATAGTTCTTGCCAAGTGCCAGTGTTTCATTTTAGTAATGAATCTGACCCAAACTCCATCCTATCTACACACAAAAGATCCTCCCTTGAGTCAAATTATGCTTCAACCTGTGCAGCATGCAAGGCTGTCAGGGAGAGCCAGCAACACTCACCTTTCAGTCTTGCAGCTAGTCCAGCTGCCTTGCAGCTAAGCATGTCGCAACTTGAGCAGGACTTGGTAGTATGCATGTGCCCATCTGTCCTAGGTTGTCCCACTTAGACGTAATGAAGCCATAATGTAAAGCAGAAGTTTTCCATCTGTGGTCAAGGTATCTCTGTGAACCTGCAAACTGCTTCTTAGAGGATCTGTCAAAGCAGACTAAGCCAGCCTACTGTCAGTACGCTTACATTCAATTTACAAGACTCTGAAACCTCCCACCTGAAAACTTTTAAATGTCCACAAATCAAACTTGAAAACATTATAAAGAAATTATAAAGAAATTACCATGTTTATGCCCTTGTACTCCCTCAGTCATCTTTAGTAGTTCCCTCAGCAACTCTACCTGCTCTTTATTTTTAGCCTAGAATGGCATGAGCTCACACTCAGAGTGTAGTGCACACATTACACATCAGGATCACAGCAAGAGGCAGAAATGGACAAAAAAATGTTTGTCAGTGCAAAAATAAATGACACATCTATGTGGAGGCAGAGAATCCAGGAAGATCAAAACAATTTTTTCCCCAGTCAGTCTTGAAATCTGTCAAAATAGGATGCATACAATAAAGATAAAATCAAATGCTTTCTTTCTTCCTGGTGTGGCTGCCTGTTCCTGCAATTCAAAGTTAGCATCCAAACTACAGAAAGTTGCTTTTGGTTCTCCAGAGGCATAATTGCTAGTGCTCTCTGCATTCCCTTACAGTAACTAGTTGCAAACCATGTATCTATCTGGGGCCTTCTAACGAAGCCTCTAGGTATTTTATTGTAGCCTACAATGCTTTTATAAAAAATATCCTTTCAAACTGATTTCCACAGTTGGGTTTTTTCCTTGCAGACTGTAGGTTTGCTTGTTTTTCTGGAACAGGATATTTCCGTCTACTGATGATAATTACCAGGCATTACTAGGCAGCTGCAGTACCTGGCTTCAGAGGCCACTGACTTTTGGGGTGGGGATGCCTCATGTTTTGTATATGTATACGTACATATGTATGTATCCGTGCATATTTCAACAGTGTGAGGATATGTTTGATGATGTGTTAAAACTCAAATACGTCTAGTACTTGGTGAAAAATGCCTTGAACCTATGATACAAAATGCCAGTTGTGTATAAACTCCTTCTGCCGGTTTCAGATGTGTTCAAAGCATTTTGATGGATTAACTCTCTGTCAGTAGACTTTATATTGGATCAGTATTGCCTGTCCAAATCCAAACATCCACAGTTATTGCAACAGCTTTTGCCATTTTTCTTGCTTCTGCTCATTGCCACCCAGGATCATGCCCTCTGGTTGTTGCAGGTTTTGAGCCCCGTGCTTCTACTTTTTTTTTTACTGTTTGCCTCCACTGGGCTTTCATTAGCTATGGCTGTCAGCACTGAACCCTGCTTTGCAGCTGATGTCTGCAGTGCACCTTTCCTTGGTTGTCTTTCTTTGAATAAGACCTCCAGTCTTGTATTAGACTTCTGCACCACTGAAAGACTTTGGATTTTCCAAAGTATTTAGTGCAACAGCACCTTATTGCCAATGCAAGCCATCCCATGCCATATATACAACATTCTTATCTTCCTGATGCAGTCTTGCCCAATGGAGCCCAGACTGGATGGAGGTAGAGGTATTAGTATGAGTCCTGCCGGGGCTCTGGGTGGGAAGGCTGTTTTGCAACAAGATGCCACTTTCTGAACCTTTGTTGCAGAGATGCTTTAGCAGGGGCAGTGAGGGAATGGTACAAAGACAAGGCCAGCGCTCCTTAGAGGACCGACAAGAGGGCTGAGGTTGTCAGTGGCCAGTCGGGCATCAGGGCAGGGAAAGCTTGTCACGACGACAGCAAAACTGACTGCAGCCTGAAAGATGAGGAGAGGCCACTCCTGGGCACCGTGGTGATTCAGGAACAGAGCCAGTCCACCTGATCCCCCAAAAAGGGGAAATCCAAGGATAAGGACCAGACCCCTGAGGGAGTGACGGCCCTTGAGGAGAATGGTTGGGTGTCTCCTTAGTTCCCAGGTGTCCACAAGAAGGTCCTAAAACTGAGGACAGAGCCACCAGCCCAGGTAAGAGGCTTATTTCCCATGTTTTCTTCACCGTCTTTTGAACATTTTGTTTCAAGTGCACCGTGGCACTTATACTTCTGATACTTCTTCAACTGCTTATATCTACACAGCTTCTGATCTCTGACCAGAACCAGGAAGTTCACAACAATGCTCTTCTGCCCCAAAACATGTACACTCCTACCTCCTTACCTCTCTGGAGGGTTTGCTTAGGCCCATTCCAGCTGCTGATCCCCAACATCTCCTGGGAAAGTCTGCTTGGCCCTCTACCCTCCAGTTCCCAGGAAATCCAGCTGCTCCCTGGTACCAGAGTTATTCCTTTGGCTGGTGTTGTGAGAGGCACATAGCAGCAATGAAAACACCTGAATGTAGAGATACGTGTGTCTGCATACACATACAGGAACAGTGACAATGGTGGTTTGACCAGAAAAAGGCTTTAGTGAAGTGAAACTAGCCTGGGCCTCTATCTAACACTTTCTGATCCTCACCAGCTGTTCATCCAGCCTCAGTTTGTGTATCACAGGTCACACAGTTGTACAGCAGCTCAGCACGGTGCTGTATTTCTGCCTGTACCGGCCCTGAGATGGACAGGCTTCCCTACTCAGGTCTCCTCTTGCCCAGCTGTCCAGAGTCTTGGTCCCAGAAGAGCCAGTCTGGAGACCAGCTCTGTCTGTGCTGGGAACCAGTCCGCCCCAGAGCATCCATGGCAGCTGGTGTGTACTGTCCCTGTCTGTCTCTCACAGGTGCCCAGGTGGTGAATCAGAGGCACGGTGCGAGACCTTTGCAGAAAGAGAGCTGCCCACAGAGCTAGCCCAGGCAGCAAAGAGATGCTAGCAGCAATCATCTTAAAATAGCTCAGGGGAGGAACACAGCTTGGGAGGAGCATGGTGACTGCTTTCATTTTCTTGTTTGAGGAGAGTCGAAACCTCTGGTTGAAACCAGACAGCAGGGCCCAGATGTGCACCTCATCCTGGAGGCTGGCTGCTCTGTGGTGACCCAGCAGTAAGTTTACTGGGGGAAGCGTGAGCTGCTGGTTGGCCATGGGGAGCATGTTCTGGGTGAATGCTATTCACAGCTCGGAGCGGAGGTTTCTGCCCTTGCTGTTGTGTGCCATACTTGTGAACTGGGATGGGCACTGGGAGATAGGTCAGGTGGTGGAGGCATAGCAATGTGCATAGGAAAGTCAGGCCCTGTCTTTTCAGCACCTGATATGCCTCCTACCTTTAATCAACCCCTCCAGCCACATTTTCTAGATCAAGTCAGTAATGCAGCATCAAAGCTGCCACAGACCATATCTTGCACTAATGGAGGTGAGGTGATTCAAGAAGCACTGTAGGGTAACCAGAAGGATTTTTAGTCTAAGCTGCTAAACTGTCTCCCTCCCTTCTCCCCCACTGTCTCTGTTCCCCATGTTTTCCAAGTGCAAAGTTCTTCTTTTTTTTCCCCATAGTTTTTACTTTCTTTTCATTAATCCTTGTAATCTCTGCTTGTGCTTAAACAGTGTTGATTATTTCTGAGGATGGGATATCAAGGATTGCAGAAAGCCTGGAACAGAAGAAGGTGCATCTGAACATAACAAGAAATGTAGGATATGCAGAAAGACTGTTATTGCTTCCTTCTCATTTCTGCACAGTTCAGAGTTACAACCAGCAGCCCCGAGTGCCCCATAAATTAATTAGCCAGGACTTCCCCAAACCTCAGTGGTGCATACTGGTTCAGAGAGAACTGGGCCCACCTGTCAAAGTGCCACCAGCTGTCTTCTCTTCTTGGTGTCATGTAATTAGCCAGGACTTCCCCAAACCTCGGTGGTGCATACTGGTTTAGAGAGAACCGGGCCCACCTGTCAAAGTCCCACCAGCTGTCTTCTCTTCTTGGTGTCATAGACATTGTTCAGGACTATTGTTCAGGTGAAGGGGATCCAGGTAAGACAGTGGGGATTAAATTCCTCTCGGACCCTCTGTCTTGTCTGGTGATCAGGTAGATCATTGAATCATAGAATCATAGAATCATTATGGTTGGAAGAGACCTCAAAGATCATCAAGTCCAACCGTGTACCTGATGCCACCCTGTCCACTAAACCATGTCTTGAAGTGCCACATCTAAACGTTTTTTGAACATCTCCAGGGACGATGACTCCACCACCTCCCTGGGGAGCCTGTTCCAATGCCTAACGACTCTAACAGTGAAGAAGTTCTTTCTCATGTCAAGCCTGAACCTCCCCTGGCGCAACTTGAGACCATTTCCTCTTGTCCTATCGCTAAATACCGGGGAGAAGAGCCCAACCCCCGCCTCACTGCAACCTCCTTTCAGGTAGTTGTAGAGGGCGATCAGGTCTCCCCTCAGCCTCCTCTTCTCCAGACTAAACAACCCCAGCTCCCTCAGCCGCTCCTCATAAGGCTTTTAATATAAGATGCTCAGAACCACACAGGCACTGCAAAAGCTGTTGTAACAGAAGAGCTCTGGCCGTGTATGAGGTTGGAGGGGAGCAGGATAGATGCAGCGCGGGACAGCAAGTGACACAGCTCTGCCTCACACTGGTGTAAAATGACAAAATTGCATGATCTCACTCATTTGGCGGTGACCTTTTGCAAACCCGCCACATCACTGCAGTTTGAGCCAGCTCTGCTGAGGGATCCAGTAATACAAAGATCTGGCACCAAGGCTGCTGTGGCCTGAGTCGTGGGACCTGCAGAATTAGATCTGCAATTTATTAGAGTTTTGTGTGTGTGGAATGCCTGAATGGTAATATGAACAGTGCCTTTTTCCTTTCAAAAACAAAAAGATTTTTCCCCAATTGCATCCCTTAGCATTCTGCTCTCTCGTTGGTGTTCAGTGTGCTTCTTATTCGTTATTGAATGGAGTGATGCTGCTGTAATTTATCCCTAATCCACGCAAGCTTTCTGCAGTAGCAACACACCCTTCCTATGTATTTATTACCTAATTGCACAGAGAATTGTGAACAGCTACATATCTGAATATGACACAGCTCACCTGTTTCCTCAGCCTCAGAGGGTTTCATTGCTATCCCTAACTCTTCCCTGTTCCTGAGTTTTAACTTTCAGCCAAGCTCAAAGAAAATATCATCCAAAATCCTGCTTTTACTCACCATTGCTTGTGACAGCATCAGGTGCTACACCGGGAATGTCTGTTGCTTCTCTGTTTCGTGAGGTGGAGATGGATCACCACCTAGACAGGTCTGTTGGCTGAAGGGGCAGCAGGGCCCTGCCTGTGCTCTTCCAGAGAGGGGACCTACAGAAAGGATGGGCAACTAGTTTCTTACTGTTTGTCTCCATATTCCCTTTCTGTGTCCTTTGCCAGCTGATTTCTCTACCTTTTCTTTTTGCCACTGTTATCTAAATTTAAAGTAAATTTATTTCCTTTCCCTGCTGGGTGTAGATTAGGTACCATTTGGAGAAGATATTTTTGGACTTGTACAAGTGATCTATCATTTATTCCACACCATTCAAGACTCTATTGACCAGGGCATAAGGGTTCATGTTTCCTGTAGGTACTGAAATTGCAAATATTGGAATGAACAGACAAATGGACTTCTGGGATATATTACAATCAGTGTCCTATTCTTTCTGCATTAATGCCTCCCTCCATCTTCCTCAGGTCTTGAATAAACCACTATTTCTGCAAAGGTAATACTGAAGGGGAAAAAATTTCTAAGGCCCATTTATTCTTCCTAGAATGAGAGGAGGAAGCAGGCCTATTGCAAACCATTTTCATCTTGTCTGCATCACTAAAAGATAGAAATAAACTGGAGTGCTGCTTGCCATCACTTGCCTTCCTTTCTCTGGACAACACTGTTAATTACTTGAGATCTGCTTATCCTCTGTAGCAGTTTTTCCTTCAAATGGGGCTATAATACTAAATGGATGGTTGAGGCAATGGCTTACAGCCTGATCATAGGACAGGGATGTTTAATGGGTCATGCCCAGTATCTGAGGAAGAAGGCAAATATAAGGTGCAACTGAAAATGGGATCACCTCGCAACAAAGTATGGTCATAGCTGGTGTAGTCTGTTCGTCAGGTTGCAAATCCTGGTCTGTAATTCACTGAACAGTCCTAAGAAGTTTCACAAAGATGAAAATAATAGAATTATAGAGGAAGTCTTCAAACACACAGAAAGTGCTAAAGGGGATTTTTCTGCACAGAAGTTAAGCTAACTAGTTTGAATTTCGACAATTTGTATTTTGAAGTAACATCTGATTCTGCATCGGGATCCCACTGCCTGTCTTGTGAGGTCAACAGAAACCTATTTCGTGAACCTGTATCCCTATGGCTCCGTCTGAAGGCTCCAGCTTCACATGGCAGATCTGGCCCTCATGGAGTGGAGGGTTGGTGTCACAGTCCGAAACACTTCAAAGACACCTCAACTGAATCCCGCTGGTTCAGAGGTCCTCTCAGTAATATTTCTATTAAGAGAAAGCAACAACATGAAGCTCAAACTCCTATACCTATAGCTTAATTTCTTACCCTTCGACTCTGACTCAAGGGGGGACAGGTAACCAGGTGGCTTTTGTGAGGGTGTGAGGAAGGAGGAGCTACCCAGAATATTCAAAGCCCTCAAACAGACATGTGAAGTATTAGCGGAAAAGAGACAGAGAAGCATCAGATAGTGAGGACAGGGATGGTTTGGTCGGCATAGCAGCAGCTTTCCTGCAACAGCATGACATTTTACGAAAATGAGAAAAAAACCCTTACGACTCCCTTACCACCACCCAGCCAGCAATAAACTAGACGTCACAGATGAAGTGCTGGTAGTGCTCCTCTCATCCTTCTACATATAGTCCTAAGCTGCAACTGGGTGTTTCTATTTATGGAATTCCACTGTTACACACACAAAAAGAATAAGCAGAAAAGTAGAAGAAAGATGGACAGAGGACAAGAGTTCAGGTTATTCAGTAGGGTGATCCAAGTTGCCAAGACAAAACAGTCATATTTGTTGACATTTTGTCCCTAACACCCTGTCCTTTCTACTCATTCTTATCCTGGCTATAACTAGTAGTTGTCTGTCTAGAGATCTCTTGGGACGTAGTCACATTATTATTTTGCTGTAAAACACCTCTGGGATATAGAATGGGTATTCAAGAACTGCTTAGGTTGTGGGAAGATTTCTTCAAACAGTTCTTTGGAAATTGAGGAACATCCTACCTAACTGCAGCTATGAAGGACTTTTAACCATGATAGCAAGATTGTAACTACCCAAGTTATGCAAGACATCAACCAATTTAGGGAATCTTGTAGAAACACAAGGAATTGATATTAGTCATGTCGCTTTTTGAAGCTCTCTTTTCTCCATCACTCATTACAGAGGGGATCTGGGGACTAGGTGTCCTTATTTCCGTGCCTAGAATTAGCTAGAGTAATCTCCATTTGGATACTCTGTGATTGATTCAATGCTAAATCCGTTTTTCTGGACTTTGTTTTCCTACTCCGGGACCAAGCCCACTCTTACTGCCTTTGCTCTTTTGCCCCGCTGTGCACCCTGCATGGGAAAAGGTGCACATGTTTTATTCATATCCTGGTGTTCTCCTTCTGCCAGTACCATTCCTCCCTTTTGTTTTTTTCTCCTGCCCTCAAGTCAGTGTACAATACCAAGTGCATCTGTTGTTTATTGATTTATGCAGTGCTCTGAGACTACTCTACAGAAGCATTTTACAAGCAGGGAACACTTCATTTATACCTAAAATACTGAGACCTCTCGGCTGGAACGCAACAGCCGTATAGCAGCGCCAGTAACGCAACTCAACAGCTCTCGGAGAGAAACTGAAGAATACCATATCTAATTGAAGCAACAAGGGATTGTTAACTACTGTGGGAAGAATGTAATTGCTTATTCTGGAAACTGGCCGAGACACTAGGGTTAACATTTCTACTCTTACAAAATGCTTGCTGGGACCTTTAAAAAGCTGCCGCTAATTATAATTACCCCAATAACAATGCTTAAACCACCTTTTACTATCACATGACACCATCAACTTTATTATTATTAATGCATCCTTCAGACTGCTCTTTTTGCAGTCTGCTACACAACAAAATAATTCACAGAATGCTAATAAAGCTGTACCCAAACTGCTTTAAATCAGTGGATTGGGTGTGAAAAGAAGTCCAAAGTGAATACAACTACCAATTTCAGATGAGTTTTATTTGTAGCAAAATTTAAAACTGTCAGAAAATATAACTCGAAAAGAAAAATAATACAAACGGGTAGGTGGATTTGGCCCGTGAATTTAGCTCTACTGTCCTGAGTCTGATGAAAAGAAAAATAGTACAAATGGGTAGGTGGATTTGGCCTGTGAATTTAGCTCTACTGTCCTGAGTCTGAAAAGAAAAAAAAAGATAGAAATCTCTCCTCTACTCTGTTGTACAGTGGTTGAAAAGATTCCTGTAAACTTTGGGGGATAAGGTAGCATAGCTTGTGTCCATCTGAATTTCATCCATCAATTCCTTCCTACTCACATATGAAGAAATGTATCCATGTTTGCCCCAGGGAGGCTCATAGCCAGGGAAGACTTTGCACCTTAACATTTGAGCTTCACAAATGTATTTAGACTTACGTGATGGTTGCAATTTCATTAACTACCAGTCAGGTTCAGCTGAGGAAAATTCGACTCATGATGTCTAAGTTTGAAAGATAATCACTAATGCCAATCAGCAGATGCCTTTAAATGTGTTTTCTACTTCTCAATTAAACATCATTTAATGGTATATTGCATATCTTTAGATTTAAGTAAAAAAAATACAGCTCTTTAGGTCTAAAATCTCTATTGGATATTTTAAATAGCAGCCTATGCAGGAAATAGCTGCCCAGAAGCATAAGAATTGCAGACAGACAGGCGTTCAAGCATATACCATCACCATATTCAAATCCCCAACTCCCGTGACTTTTACCCAAAGCTTCAGTGGTTGATACCTTTGGCAGCTGGTGAGGTGGGGCTTCTGCCAGACCCGGGGATGGAAGGGCAAACCCCACCATCCTGTTGTGCTGCAGAGCCTTGCCACCCCTTGCATGGTAGCAATTCCAGCTTTTAAAGATTTCCAAACAGCCAGGAGCGGGGAACCCCCAAATAACACCATTTTGGACAGAAGCAGTACTTCACAGCCCATCAGAAGATCACACGGTGGCCAGTGCAGAGCAGAGGGACAGCAATAGTTGTCCACAGTTAGTGACACTGCTCTGGGTATGGTCTTTTAAACTTGGGTTTGATGTCTGGGCTGGTTTGGGGCTTCTGCGAAAAAGATGTTCAACCTGAAGCATGCAAGTATGCATATTGGCTTTAATGGGACCTCTCCCACTTATCTGAAGTTTAATGTGTCTGTAACTACCTGAAAGAGTGAGGTGGTAAGTTTTAATTTGACAAGGATGTCAGTAAAGGCTTCTGCTAAAGCAGAAGGTGGGATGGAGGTCTGGGTGCTGACAGCCCTTCCAGTGACTCACTGCAGCATCTTTAACAAGTCGCTTCCCCCCCAGCCTGGTTCCTGTCCATAGAAGGAGCATAATAGAGATTCACACCCTCACACTTGGAAAGCAACACCCAGAAAGAGTTACTGACTTGTTTTCCTGAGGATACTGTCACAGCAAATCGGGTGATCCAATAAGAGTTCTAATGAATCAGATTAATTCTCCCTACAAGTGTTGCCTCTCTCATATCTTTAACTGATCCTGTCTATGACAATATTAGAAATACTCAGAAGAGATTTTCCTGAGAACTGGGGAAAATTTAGCCCCCATCCCACCCTCTTGCTCCATTGTTCTCAAGGTACCAGCCAGAAACATCAATGTGTGCAATCTTCCCCCTGCATGGATCTAAGCCTATGATATTGTCTCATGTACTCACAGGCTTTCTAAGACATGGATTTGCTTTATCTGTGTGTATTTATAAATTATTTCCTTCATTTCTGCAGGGCTAAGAGAGCTATATGGTGAATAATAGTCCTGTATTTGCAGAATTTATATCTCTAGTAGTTAGAAGGATGGATGTTCTAGTCTGCTGAAGATTTTGAAATCTGATTTGCTTCTGAAGAGGTATAAACTTGAATGTTTTAAGGCTTCACGAAGAAGGACTTTGGAAAAAATACTTTGGATAAATACAGAGAGTTCAACAGAGTACAATATTTTATGTCAGTGCTTACTTGTTTTTCTATATTAAAATATATAATAAAAGGTAAACATAATTGGAAAGGAAATTCATTTGCGCAGTTAATGAGGCATTTTTATTTATGAATACAATAAACGAATAAAATAAAATGTTGCATAGTCCAAGAATGTATGGCCCCATCAAAGTTTCTTTATCCAATTCCCTTGGGAAAGATGCTTAAGCCAATAAACAATCTCAGCCTCAAACATACAGATATTCACAAGCCTGCCTCAGCTTGCAGAGATGTGAGGCTGTTAAAACCCTGTTCTTCTAACTGTTAACCTGAGCTTGACTTGGAGTTCCCTGAGGTGCCACAAACATGCAAACCCCATCTTTTCAGGCTGGGTTTGGTGCCAATAGCTCTCCCAGCACTGGCACACCATGGGGGATGCTGCAGGCTGACGGGGACAGTGGGGCAGCAGCAGTGCCTGGCTGAGTGTGACAGCGGGAAGATGCTCTTGGTGTCCGCGGAGGTTGTTGTCACGCTACTGCAAAACACCCAACTTCTGTGGTACCTGACCATGTGAAAGATGCATTGGAGAAGCCATGGGACTGACACTTTGAAATGCATGTAACATAACCTGGGAAAGGGTGAGGTTTTGGAGGAATACAGATGTTTTGCCATCAATTTGTGCTGCTGCATATGGTTAAAATACTTCTGGAGGGAGCTGTGAAGTTTGGTGCTCTGCACCGATGTGGAGCTCCCCAGGGAACAGCTGAAGATCCTCCAGTGCTGACTTGCGCTACCTTGGCTGATGGAGCTTGTTATTCGACTGACATGCTAGTAATTTAATATTGTTTTTCAGTTTGATTTGTCGGGTATTAGAAACTTGCTAAAAATTCTTTAAAAACGTGCTGCAAATCCTCTGTTATTTCTACTGCAACACTTGGGATTAGGGTGTTTTAATGGTTGCTTACTGAGAAGAGTAGATTAGGAAACCTCATCTGGGTGCATGAAGTCCCTAGGAAGCAGGTTGTGGTCCTAATGAATATCAACTGTTTGACACTAAGTTAACACCAAGAGGTTAATTCCCTTATTGTTTGGTATATGTTTTATCTCAATAACTGTTTAGAAAACATCAGAAATAATTTACTCCATAATACAACATTAGAAGGCATCAGGCTATCCTGAGACACCTACTGCAACAAGAAAAAGGAATAAGAAACAAAATTAAGACAACCTATAAAGTATAAGTCACACAGTACACAGTGTACAGTGTCTCTGTGTATAAACTAAGATATTTGAGCAACCTGGTCTGGTGGAAGGTGTCCCTGCCCATGGCAGAGGGGATTGGAACTACACGATCTTTAAGGTCTCTTCCAACCAAACCATTCTAAGATTCTATGATACTGTGATTTGATTACCAACTGAGTAGATTACACTCAACTACAAAAATTATAAATACTCGTGGAGATAAATCCTGGATTAGTTAAGTGCAATAACAGCTACAGAAATAAAGGGAAGAAAATTTGTCATCTGAGATGGCTTTTTGTTATTCTAAATAAGTCACTAACCTGACACCTTCCACCAATAGAAAATGTAAACGTTCAGAGGACCTAATTTTTAAAAAGCTGTTTACAGCATTAAAGTCCTTTAAGTCTCCAGGAGGGGTTGTCATTATGAAGTGCCAGACAGAGGGTACATAGTCAAGAAGCGTGCAGAACTAGGAGATACTTTTCCTCCCCAAGGGATATTGCTTCAAGCTGAGGAATCCCAATAACCAAATTAGTATAATCCAATTATTCCAAACCCACAAGATTTGAAGGGATTTCTCCCCCCTTCCCCACCCTGTTTTTATGTTTTAAGTTTTTCAGGCAGGATCTTTTCATATTCAGCCAATTCCTGGTGTGAAGATAATTTGGGCAGTGGGATAAATGATTTGTCTGTGTAAAGAGATGTGTGTCTTGCAAAGAGCTAACTATTTTCTCAGCAAGGGCTCACATAAAGGCATTATCTTTACTATGAGGGAAAGTACATTTTGACTAGATGGCTTTATTGTTGTGTAACTGGGAGGGGGAGAAGACACCATAGGTCTATTTGACATGTGCAGCGGAAATCAGCGCCATGGGTGAGGGCAGAAGGCGTGAGGCTTTGAAGTGCTGACTTAGACTGCGTCTGGGTACGTGCTCCCTTAGGCTGCGTCTGGGTACATGCTCCCTGTGCTGCAATGTCACCACCATTTCTGGGCAGGTCTGCCAGTACCGGCCACTTCTCCCTGTATATGCTGTTGCCTTTTCTTGCAGGGGAAACACAGCTGAAGTTGCATTCCTTTAATCCACTGACTGCAGTGTTACTACATATATTGTAAATCTCTCATCTATAGTTTGTCTGGAGGCTTTCTTCTCTCTCTTTTCGTTTGTGGAAGAGTGATCTCCATGCTTTTGCTGCTGCCTCTGCATCCATGGCTGGGCTTAGATCTTAAGGTTTTTGGATATGAACTGTATTTCTTCCAGGCTTTCATCTCGAAATCACCCATCACAATTTCATCTTGAAATCACCGATTTCTTACCCAAGCAGAAAACTTATTCCAAATTTAGCTATTGTGTTTATACAACAATAATATGCATCATGGTTATATTTTTATATCTGAGGTAAGGTAGAGCATGCAAATTAGCTCATGCTATGTTTGGGTTGGGTTGGGATAAGCAAACATCTCTTCGGTAAAAATTCTGCAAAATTCCTCGGCACAGAAATTCCAGTGCTCTCAGTGAAATGGAGGTGCCAGGTAGAGTGGATCTTGCTTTTTTCAGACTGTTAAGAAGGGCAGATGCAGCACGTTCGTATTGATAAGGTCAGGTAGTTTCTGCACAGCTATGTCAAGATTGACTTCTGTTTTTCACAGCAGTTTTATTCCAGCTAGTAGCTCACACCAATAAGGGACAGCAATTTTTGCCTAAATTGCTCCTGTTTGGCTACATAGTTTGGATTACAACTACACTTGTAACATTTTTTCCATTATTTTATAGATCATAGAATCACAGAATGGTTTGGTTGGAAGCGACCTTAATGATCGTCTGGCTCCAACCCCCCTGCCATGGGCAGGGACACCTTCCCCCAGACCAGGTTGCTTCAAGCCCCCTCCAACATCTGGCCTTGAACACTGCCAGGGATGGGGCATCCACAGCTTCTCTGGGCAACCTGTGCCACCGCCTCACCACCCTCACAGTGAAGAATTTCTTCCTTGTATCTAATCTAAATCTTCCCTCTTTCAGTTTAAAGCCATTTCCCCTTGTCCTATCACTACACACTCCTGTAAAAAGTCCCTCCCCAGCTTTCTTGTAGGCCCCTTTTGGTGTTGAAAGGCTGCAGTCAGGTCTCCCCGGAGCCTTCTCTTCTCCAGGCTGAACAACCCCAACTCTCTCAGCCTGTCCTCACAGCAGAGGTGCTCCAGCCCTCAGATCATCTTCATGATCTCCTCTGGACTCACTCCAAGAGGCAGGAATTCTGCCCACTTACCCTTTGAGGTACTGACAGTGTCTTTTTCATCAAATCATGGATTCAAGATCAGAAGGTACCAGCACAATAATCTAGACTGGCTTTTTGTGTAACACAAGTCAAAGAAACTCAGATACTCTTTTCTTATGAACCCCCAAGCAAGATACTTTTTAGAAACAAATTAAATTAAGGATCACACATGATGAAGAATCCATCAGAGTATTTGTTAATTTGTTCCACAGTTAATTCTTCTAATGCTTAAAAATGTGCCTTATTTACAGTTTGAATTTATCTAGCTCCTGGATACTAGCACAGTTTTTAACTCCTGGAATATAGGGTAGTTGTCTACAGGAAATCTTTTTCCTATAAGGATTCTTGTAGATCATGATCAACACCTTTTGGTCCCTTAAATAAAGTTAATAAATAGAGCTCTTTGAGCGTCTCACTAAGTTTTATAGACAACAAATTGCTTTTGTGGCCCTCTTCCGAGCCTTTTCCCATTTTTCAACGTTGTCCTCCCAATGCATCTATCAAGCTTAGACACACTGGCTACATCTAGAATAGTAAATTAAACAGGAAAGTTTTCTGGGTGCTTGAACTTGATTTCCCCTGGTGTTAAATTGTTAGCAATTTAACTCTGGTGTACTTTTGGCCTGGCCTGGATCGATGAGACAGATCGGCTCAGGCCAGACAATGTCTGAGCACAGTTTGTGGTTAGCACAAGCCATCAACCATTCCCAACAGGTAGCTCATCTGCCACCACTATGGTTTAGAAATTAAGATAGTTTATGGGCATGGATATGGACCATTTCATGCCAGCCATCCTCAGTGCTAGCGTACTTGTAATTTACTGGACAGAGACCCAGGCAGTCAGTGGTCTGGGGTGGCCTTACAAAGATGTATTTCGAGAGGGGAACACCACCTTCTTGTTCCTTTTCGTTATCCAAGGTTCACAGCTCTAGATCTACGCTCCTTGCCACTCTGCTGCCCTTGAAGCTTGTAGTGATTTTGTTATCTATCATGTTCCCCAAAATATGATCACCATCCAAGGATCTCAGGGTACTGAATATTTTTTTTTACAATAGGAGGATAGCAGAGATAAAATTTATATTTCTAAAGGCATATTTTTGAATTTGACTATGTATGATATTTATCTGAGCACCCTTTATGAATGCAGGCGAGCTTTCCCCTGTAAATATTCTGCTCACATCATAATATATCACTTCACCATTTTTACTAGAAATTAGCTTAGAATTCCTTCCAGAAGCTAGTACTAATAAAAAAGATAATGAATAGCGTTGTGCCAAGAAAAGATCTTTCTGGGAACTCCTAGGAATCCTGCAATTTCAGTAGGGGAATGTTTTGCCCTTTCCCATTAATGTTTGGGACATATCATATACCTTACTGGTAACCCATTCTTTTGGTTACACTGATTTCATACAGCCTCATAGTTTTAAACTGGGGTGCTGTACACTTCCTCCACAAAGGCCTCAAAAAAGTCTTTTTGGTCAGTCTGGCAGTAGGAAGGAGAGAAAATAAAAACTTTCACAGAGGATAGTAGGTAAAGGTGATAGAGATAAGTGGGATCCAGCCACCTCTGGATTTCAGCCCTCCGGAGACTTTCTCTGTCACTGGGAGAAAAGTATGTGAATTGAAAATCCTCCTACATTTGTAGAGAGGCATTTTTAGTGGTAATGCAAACACGTTTGGATCTCTCCCAGTGGCAGAAAAATTGAGTTCCTGTCCTGAAGTAGAACTATTTTTTTATTTGGTCATTTCAAGATCCAAGCTACACTTTCATCATTCATCATCACGTGGAAGGTGCTTGTGTGTCAGCTTCACACTATCACCCAACTGGTTAAGTCAATGCATATTTCACATCATCTCCTGATAGCTTTCAAGCAAGAAGTTAGGATCTTCTGGTGTTCTTAATGGCTGTAAAATTTGTTCACCTCAACAATGAATTAACTCAGCAATGGGTTTCTGCATCTCTGCTAATGCTGGGCCACAGAATGATCTGTGGGATCAAGATCAAGAGGGGTATGTTTGGAGACAAAGTTGATGGCTTAAATTAAACTATGTTTACTTTACAGTTGGATTAGAATCAGCTAATGCTTTTGGTCAGCTGACAGGTGGCAAGTTTTTAAGATGGACTAATTTGATTACAAACTTATCACCATACCGTAAGGTATCTTGGTGCAATGTCTCAGTCCATATCTAATCTGGATTGTTGTCTACTTTAGAGGATAGTCATGTCTTAAGATTTCAGTGAGGCTTGAAAAAAAAATATTTCTGCAATAACATTAATGCTGTGGTTGTGTTACTTAGTTGTTTCTCACACGTTGGGTCATGACCACTCGGGGTACATATAGAGGGGAAGGGTTCAAAAGGCAAGGCAGCAAAGTGTTAAAAAGAGGATGGTTAAGTGACAGTGGTGCAGCACCTCCAGTTTACGGGAACAGAGATCCTTACATTTTTTTGCTGCTGGAAGAAGCTCCATTCCTCTGGGATGAGGAGGGATGGTCTGCTGAGCTGCTGCAGATACAGGCACGTTGTAGGAAATGCCAACGTGACCTCCAAAGTGGGGGGACTGTGGTGCTAGTCTGAGAGACCCTGAGCTCAGCTGGATTTGAGAAGCCTTGTCATAGATACCAAATATGAATTTTTGCTTAGCAAATTATTTCTTCCATAGATCCTGAAAAGAAAGAATGAAACCATGTCTGCAAATAAGTTTACAAATGCCAAAAAACACCTGAAATTTTGACACATCTTCATTAGAGTTCACCTCCAGGTCTCCTTATCTCACCCTGCAGGACTTTTCTGTCCTCTTCCTCGTTCCACTTCTTTCTTTTTCTCCCTTCTCAGCTTGGCAGGCTTTTGATACCAAAGGTTGCTGTATTTTTTTTCTTTTCTTTCCCTTCCTTACCTATCCTGCCTGCTCTCCCCTCCTCTTCCCCTCTCCCTAAAAGGCTGCAGAAAAGCACTGCAGCAGATGTAGTGTGGTTTAAAGGTACAGAACCCTGGTGTAAGACACTGGAAATTTGTGCTCTGAAATTTGTGAGAATCCTTTGCACGTCCTGCCCTTTGCACCTCGGGTAAGCGAGGGGTGTTTCGTATGGCTGCAGGGCTTGGCTGTGTCCCAAGGACAGAACAAGGAGCCAGGTTAGAGTTCTTCAAGAGATCATTTTCAGGCTGGTGGAGTGTTCCTGCAGAAGGCATCAAACTAGGCCAGGTTTTAAAGTTACTTTTGGGTGACTAGGGAGTCAGGCAGACTCTGGGAAATTTGCAGAAGAAATTGGCATTGCTAGGTGTGCTGAACTTTTATAAATCTGGAAGTTTTATCTAAACTAATTTGTCTCTTCTGCTTTTGTGGCTGACCTTGTCTGTGGTCTATTCATACTTCTGGTCAATAGTGGAGTACTTCAGGATTTAGTGTGCATATCTGCAAACACCAGGAGGGCACCCAAAACCCCATCGAGAGCTTCTAAGATATGACTGTGTCTCACTGTCTGCAAAGGTGCAACCCCCTCCAGCTGAATCAGGGGAAGTAGTGCTCACACCATGTCAGCAAGTGTTGGCCTTTTCTTGTTACTACTGTTTTTTTTTTCCTATTCAGGGAGCAGGAAGAGGAAACTGCATTGTCACAGCAAAGGGTGATTTACCACTCCTGTTGCCCAAGGAGTCATCGGTCCCTGTGGATCACTTGGATCACACCCCTGAGCGGCTGCAGCTCTGCAGTGACAGTGCTGCTCCTGCAAAAGAAAACCTCTGGGTGGTTATGATGGGGAGGAGGAGCCATTTTAACAATTAAATATCTCCATCTGCAGGCTCCGCACCCCCCACCGCCCCCCACTAGCACCACATGTGTGCAAGTGCCTCGGTCCTCCACACCTGTGGACCCTGCCCACAGCAGCAAATGCAACGTGTCTGCTGGTACCCTGACTCTCCCTATGATGGTCTGGATGGATGTGCTGGTGCGTGCAGCTGCAGGCTGTGTTTTGGTGCGTTTTGGGCAGGTACCGGTCTGTGCAGGCAGTGAACGTGGCCTTGTAGTGGTCACCTTGAGGTAGGCTGAGCCAGGAGGGTGTTTGACTAAGACCTCACAGATGAAGCACAGTTCAAGGTGTCATGTTTACAGGAGAAATCTTCATTTTTGGTTATAGCTGCTTACTGGTAAACAGGGCTTTTTCGGCTTCCTTTGCCCACTAGTCCAGGGAGAGCATACATCCCCTGTTGTTTGGTCGCAGCATGGAGGCTATCTGACCTGCCTCTTCCAGGAAAATCACTACCAGGAAAGATGTGGCATGGGGGAAGTAGAATTCACCCCGTGACTGTCAACATTCTCATTCTTAGACTCACTTTTCCATTAAAAGTAAAAAAGAAAAAAGAAAAACCCTGCTCCTGCACTTCACAGTTGAAAGACAAACCCAGCAGGAAAGAAGAAAAGAGACACAAACTGATGTTTTAACATTGATAACTTTCCCTTTAAATCGCAAACTTTTTTTATTTTTAAGCCTTCTGCTGCTGGCACATTAAAATGTCTGCTGAATCCCTGACTACTCTTAAATCATCAGCACTAGGTTGTGAACGTTTTTCTGCTGATACTTTTCTTTTACTAATAACACCTCTGCTGTCTTATAGGAATCCTGCTAAAAGAACCATGACTGATTTTTTTTTTCTCCTTTTTTAATGCTGAAGGTCTACCTCTTTATTTTCAATAAAGCATTTTCCTGAAATCCACCTGGGGAATTTTATCTGCCACCCAGCTGCATCTTTCCAACAAACAGGAAGAATGAAGGTAAGTTTTGTACATCCTCTGGGTATAATACCAATAGTTCCCTAAAAAAAAACCACAAAACCAAACCCAACAAAACCAAACACTTTAAAGAAGTTGAGTACTTTAGAAAAGCTGAATGAAATGAGCCTCTGTGGAAGAAGAGGAATACCTATGGCTTAAGATGAAAGATGTTATTGTCCCAGTGACACTATCCTGTGATCAAGGTCACAGCAGTCCAGGACTTCCCTACAAGGACCTTAAGAATGCCTGCTTCAAGGGATTTATAGGTGACACAATGTACAATGGGTGTCTTGCTGCCAGGAGAGATAACTGAACATTATCTCTTGTCTTGGGGAATGCCCTGTGGCTTCAGGCACTCTCAGGATTTCCCAGCTCAGCTACTTGCGACTGCAACCCTTTTGTTCAGATCAATACCTGAGCCACAAAGTCATCCTTCTCCAGTACACTGGAGTCTTACGCTCTGAGGATGCATTACCATCCAAGCCTGTGACCTTATACAGTCAGGCAAATCAGAATTATTACTGTATGTAATGAAAATACCTCAGGTCAAGCTCTGTCTCTGATGACCTTCTTGCATGAAAACTAAATGAAGGATTTGTAGCAAAAGCTGAAAAATAGTTTGAACACAATATGGGTGTCCTAGTTGGGCTGAAGAGCGAAGGAAGTGTTAATGTATTGTACAGGGCTCTGACGTGACCTTATGTGGGACATAGGATGCAGCGATGGCCACCGAGGGTCAAATAAGAGGAACTCCCAAGAGAAAGAGGGATGTCACACTGGTGCTGGAAATGCTGCCATGCTGATAAGGAGAGGCTTAAAAGAGCAGACCAGAACAATCTAGCCTGTGTGCTTTCACCATACAGAAAGGAAGAGAGAGGACCAAACTCCTAATGACGCCTGAGATGGGTCCTGGAAGGAGTTGCATGACAGGTGCCTGAGAGACCAGGAGTGAGACTTGATACTTGGTCTTCTCCAGCCACGTTCAGTGATTGCACTGGCCAATGTGTAATGCAACCAATGCTTTTCATTAAGGGTTGGACTAAAAGCTGTATAACTAAAGAGCTGGTGCCCAGGCGTGCATGCCACTGCTCCTTCTTGCCAGATGAAAGCCGGTCAACAAGTGTACCCATGCTGAAGAGCAGCAAAGCTTGCCGACGACGCAGTGGCCGTGTCCTCCTCCAGGGATGGTTGTTTTCTTGATTGCCTGGTGGGAACACACAGCTGTTTCCAAGAGCCCTGTGGAGCTGCGGGCAGCCCTCACCCTCAGCTGCCTGCGATTTCTCATCGTGAGTGGGATGGCAGCTGTAGATCAGCATGCTGCATACAGTCATCTGATAGCAATCTCTTCCACAGCTTTTACAGCCTAAATGTACTAGGCAAGAGGGAATAACCTGGATTTTACTCTGCTGGATGTGGTGCGGTTACACTAGGGATTCAAATGGTTCTTAGTTACTACCCAGCAGCTCCTGCAGAAATTGCAGGTCTCTGCTGGGCAGCTGTCTGCCCTTATTGGCAGGCAGGGATTCCTCCCGCCTCATATTCCCCATCACATCCAGCTCTCCAGACTTTGTTTGAAGCTTGGATGGATTCATCGGGGACTGTCCTTCTGGAGACCATCACCAAGTTTGTGGAGCTGGAAGGGGATGCTGCAGCAAGCTTGGAGCCAGCAAGACTGTTTCCTTGGGGAAACAGCTGTGGTTCCCACCACCCTCCTGCTGGATGCTGCTGCTCAGGGCAAGGGGGGCATTGCCTGCCAGCACCATCCCATGCTTTTGTACCGTTAATGGGAAGGCTGCAAGCAGTGCCTTGACGTAGCCAGAGCATGGTGACCTGTTCCCTCCTTCTCCTGCTTGGAATGTCTGGGCTTCCCTTGCTGGGCTGAAAACTTCCAATGCATTTACCAGGGCAGTGCACACCTGCAAGGCTGTGCTGGGAGTTGAGAGATGTGTATCTGCTGCGCAGTTTGTGTACGCGAACAAGCCATTTCAGTTTCCTTGTTTGTTCATCAGAAAGGAGGATTTGCCCTCTGCGCACAGTACTGATCATTGCTTGAACTCTGCAGCTGATTCTATCAGCCCGTAATGGATTATGTTTTTTCTAGAGGGAGGGAGACATCCAAGCCTTGGACACCTCTGCTGATGGACCAGGCTAGGCAGACACAAGTCAGCTCTGATCCAGAAGGTGACAGCAATGGTAGGGTAGAGCTCCCAGCAGGTCTTACTGGCTTGGACGTCGCTCCACTTTAACCTGGTTTTCCATCTTCTGGAGCAGAGCTGGCTCACGCCCAGACAGTTCACAGACCACACAGCAAGCCTCGATCCCTCTGCATCCATCTGTGCCTATATATAGCCACAGAATAGAAACCTATGGGAATGGAGAGCCTAGCGCTTGGGTCCGCACCCTCCCTGTAGTGAACATGTGTTATGGAAAGGTCTCACACTGGAAACAAACCTCACTACTGAATCTAATCAACAGTTCTAATCCAAGTCAAGAAAGTATGCTTTGTTTATCAAAAATTTGCATAACGCTTGGTCTGTTTTCCAGTTAGCGTCCTCCATGCCATGCCTTAAATAACTGAAGAGGAAGAGGTTTATTCCTCAAAAAGGAATATTTTGTTGCTTGCAACTTAATTAAATGTTGCTGGAAAAGATTGTTGCCCTTTTTGAAGTAAAAATATCATGATTGGAATGTGATAGAAATGGAAACAGAACTGGGTTGCAGTGGGGTTAAACCAAGATGAGAGGATTGTGCAATATGCTGTTGCGGAAAAACAGCAAACTTTACTTTTAGTTCCAGCTTGCCAAATGATTACAAGTGAAATAGAGCAGAGATTTTTCTAAAATGGACCTCAATTTATGCTGAATATTCAAAAGGCAGAGCTGTGAAATTCAAGGACCTCCCAAATGTATGGTTGGGTTCTGCCTTCAGAAATGCCTAATCGCGAATTCTTTTTCCTTTGTAGTTTATGGGCTGTGATGGTGCTGTAGACCTTGCCAAATATAATATCGCAGGAGTGTAGAATTACATGTTCTATGACTTGAAAGACCGAGAAGGCTGAAAATATTAGCATTTATTTCCTGTTGCACCTGAAGGAATACAAGCCTCTGCATTCATGGAGCTGGAACAGGAACAGGGAGGGACTCAAATCTCCCAACCCAATATAAGTTTGGAGGAAAAAAAAATTAAGAGGAGGCACCATTTCAGTGCTGTGCTTGTTTTTGCTACTCTTCAGAATTTCCTATTAAGTATGAGTTAGAAAAGAGAGGACTGGGGTACCTAAAACAGGATCAATTTGCTGTAGGTCCGTCTCCCTTCCCTTAGCAGCTGCCCAGCTGTGGAATGATCTGAAGCCGATTCTAGCTTTGGGTCTGCACACACAGTGGGCTTTTCGAGTTGCTGGGTCGAGGTGCCCGCCAGGCCCAGCAAACGCCTGCTCCTGGATTTCACCTGCTGGGAATGAGGCACCAAGGAGTTAGAAATAGCAGCTCTTGCTTAGTGGATGCAGGAGTCTTGACTGGGTCTGGCCTTCAACTCTTGTTCTGGGCTGTGAAAGGCCAGAACAAATAAAACGACAACAAACCAAATTATACTTAAAGAGGAATTGAGCTGGTGTGGGAGGCAGGTACCAGAAAATTCAGGTATGTGAACTGAACGGTCTGTAAATAAATGTCGTCCACATTCTTCACTATATTTGGTGTCTTTAGATGGTGTCAGAAAATCAGGTACTGTTATTCTTACAGAATTAGGACAAATCAACCTGAATATCAACTGGGAATTAGCTAAAGTTAGTCATATTACTTAATGCACAACAGGAAAGGTCAGTGGGATTTTAGTGAAAAATCCATTTTAACAGATTTTAATAGATTTTAATAGAAAAACCCATTTAGAAAAAAGAAAGGGACGGAGTTAGAGACAAAAAGCAAAGAAACCAGACAACAACAACAGAAGGCAGGATGCCAAGGCAAACTACAGTGGCAGATATTAAGGTTACAAAAGGCAATAGTGATAAATCCATAGTTGTAAGACATGTATGTATTGGAGAAGGGAACATATGAGCTGCTCTCCTGCCACCGGTTTCTTTGTGAGTCACAAAAAAGAGTGCAGTACTTAAGGTCTAGATCCACAGAGGTATTTGAATTTGTAACTACTATTTGGGCAGTGTTGATTTTAATGGGTTTAGGGCCCTTTGCAGAAGGCTGAAACTCATCTACTCCTGAGGACACAGCCACACAGGCTGTGTAATCCACGTCCAGTGAGCAAGTACAAAAGCTGGACACTGTATGTAAGTGTGGAGAAAGAAGTGACACTTGACACACAGAGTGTATGAGTCTGAAATTCCACTGAAAGCATGCAGTTTAAAGCAGTCTGTGAGACAGATGAACTTCAGGTATCACTGTCTGAGGTGCAGTTTCAAAGAGGCCACGGAGCCATCAGTCCCCATTTGACAGCTTGGCTCGCACACCTCGCTGGTGCCCACGGTGCTGTGCACTGTCCCCTCTGCCTGCAGAGCAAGACCGAAGAATCAGAAGGGGAGATGCATTTTTGCTGTCAATACAGACACAACGGTGGCTCTGGTGTGGCTAAAGACAACTTTTCCCTGCCTGCTAAGACTCGGGTACAAATACTCACATTTTCATTAGAAGAGCAAAATGGAAGTATTGGACTTGAAAAGTTCCTGCATGAAGAGGCTTCAGATATAAGCATGACCCGTACAGAGAAATACACTGTTTTGGGGGAGGAAAGTAGAACTAACAGACAGATGCTGCTGTGTGTTTCTAGCTGCTCCCTGAAGAAACACTGGAGATGAGGATGAAGGACAGCAAGCGAGTAAAGATACCAGAATCTGAGAGACACCATCTGGAAGCCGGCAAAACAGCAACTGCTTCTGAAAGGCAACTCCAAATTAGGCAGCTATGCCTGTATGACAAAAAAGAAAAGACATAAAAGAGGATATGGCTATCACGATGGACAGTTTGAGTCCCACCTAGGGAAAGCTGCTTTGCATTAGCTGCTACTGGTGACACCAACAGCAACCTCATGGGAAGAATAAAACTGGAGAAGAGGGCTCCAGCTATCTTTCTTATGAGTCCTGTGAATACTGAATGCAAAGAAGGAACAAGCAGGATTTTGAAAACAAACTTTTGGCAGAAGAACTGTTAGATTCATGTGATGTGAGGCTTCTCTGAAAGAGGAGCTGTTGTGGGCTGGAGACACTCCAATTTATCCAGGGGGGAAATAACCTTCTGCTAGTAGGATTAGAAGGAAAGGCTTTAAAGCGAAGGATGGGGTGGAAGGTACATCCTCAAAAGATAAATGAGAAGAGGATAATAAAACACCAGAGCTAGTGTTATATACAGAAGGAAAGGAAATTTGCTCATGAAAACAGAGCTTGTTTAGGGTCTCAGCTTTCCTTTTTCCAGAGGCGCCCAAGGGGGTGCAGAGAGTCAGATAAGTAGATTACTGCACAGAGCCAAGCCTTTTAGGTCCAAGCAAATGGTTCAGACATCTCCTTGGTTGATACTGATACAATTTTTTTTCACCAAGTCGGTGTGGTTTAGAAATTATTCCTATAAACATCTTTTAACTTACTATAACACAGATTAGTTGGCTTGTTTGCTTCCTGTTCTCAGCAAAGAATTCAAGGACTGGGAGTTATGGATGGACATTTTATGCCGAGAGTAAGACACCGCCTGATCAGACCTCTGACACATTGTTGGGTTCATCTTGAGAGCCCGAACTTCTGCAGCACAGACCTTGGACAGGAGACTTCAGTCTCGCATGTTGGAAAGTTTTTATTTCAGAAGATTTGCTGAAAATCTGCATTTCTTAAACATAACCTTCTCTACCAACATGTTGTTAAGGTGCCTTACACAAGGGAGACTGCAAAATGTCTCACAGAAGGGCTGAATGATAGAAATTCAAACCGGATCGAAATAAATCCCAGCTAGATCTCCAGTTCCCCTTTGTTTCTCAGAGGGTTCCTCCTGCATTGCTGCACCTGCTGCTTGTGGATGGTCCTTGGAAAACAAGTTCTGACCCACTTCATGGGGGGCATTTCCTTGCCTGTTTTGTGAGCCAGGAGACAATCCTGATACCCTCCAAGACTGCAAATGTGCTTCAGATGTTGTTTAAAGCACAGATCAGTTTTATTTACCCTGTCAGATGAGGCCCGTTTATTCAGTGTGAGGTCTTTCATGGTTAGCTATGTTTCATTAGGAGGTAGCTGTATGCGATGACAAATCCTAGGGCAGGTATACCAAACTGGGCTTGTTCTGGCAGTGCTGTTGATGTTGGCAAGCAGAGGAGGAGCCATTAAAATATTTGGGCAGTGCAGGCATGCTGCTCTGAGGCTGTTTCTGTAGCACTCATGGTACATTTAGCACAATTTGGGAAGCAGCACACTAAAGGAATGTGAACGGAAATTCTGTGCGCAGCAAAGTCATGAATAGTTAATGAAACTGGATGGAGAATGGCAATTCTGTTTCATGGAGGAGTTTGATATTTGCTTTCTTTCACATTAGGAATGAAAACTAAACATCTTGCAATCCTCCACACAGTATTACAAGGAGATCGGGTTCTGGCTGGGCCATGTGGCAAGCCGTTTGGGAAACATTGACCCTGATGATCCTGCTGCCAGGAGCTGCAAGACTTCGCTTTCTAAGGACCATCAACATTCTTTTTGCCTGGCTGCTTACACATTAAAAAAACAATTATTAAATTGTCCATCTAGCTCAATATTCTGTCTTTTTTGTGGTCCACAACAGATGCCTATGAAGACAAGAACAAGGCAAATGTATCCTCAGTACTCTCCCAGGCTCCAGTAATCTAAGAATTAGGAATTCTGTGAGCCAGAAGTGGCATTTGTCCTGATGCATTTAGCATCTGCAGCATCCTGTGGCAAAGACTTCTGTAGCTGAACTGCAGCTGTTGCGACCAACCGTTTTCCTCCACTTGTCTTGAACTTGGTACTACCTGCAATGCCGGAATAGCAACTGTGCTGATGGGAGAGGAGAAGATCTTCTGGTATCTGACACACATGCTGCAGAGGCCACCTCAGAGTTGTGCATGTGTCTTCTGTTTGCATAGTTCAGGCAGTCTATGGTTTGTCTCTGAAGATGAAAAAGAGAGTACTGTAATTTGAATTTACAAGCCATCATGTGAGGAAAATTCAGAACATGTATTGTTTCTACTGCTTTTACATTCTCATGGTTCAGGCAATAAAAGTAAAACCATGCTAAGGTGAAAATGAAGAAAGGAAGAGAAAAGAAAAAGAGAGTAAAGAAAGGAAAAGAAAAGAAGAAAAGATAAATGGAAGATAAGTGAAAAAACCCAGCCTACAGCAATCTACATTAAAAGTTTTCAAACAAGAATTTACATAAACATATCCTGTTGAGAGCATATATGGAGCATTGAAGAGTTATCTGAATCTTTCAGTTGATTATTTATTATTTTTTATCAGATCACTAATCAGTTCCTGGGCCACGAGAAGCTACACCAAAGATTTCTTTTTCCTGAATATAAACTTGCGCTCTTTGGTTAATGCACCCACAAGACTCCACAGGGAAACACTGGGGTAGACTGGGCAAAATCCTGGCTCCACTGGAAGCATGGGGAATGGTCCAGGCTGGGCTGGTGTGAAGGGGGAAAGGCAAGAGTCCATCTCTTCCCTGTCACGGTTGACAGGAGGTCACTATTGTTCCCTTTAGGCATTCCAAAATCGTGATCTGCCCCTTCCAAAGTAATGGGACTGGCTCAGCAAGTTTTAAAAAAATTATTTTTGGACTGTCGGTTTTGCCATGAGCTGTGCTTTCTGGACTTCTGTGGTTTGCTTGCTTCCCATTTTGGGGCTTTAATCTGCAGTTCCAAGGCCTAGAAAAGGACACCCTGTCCAAATAACACCCAAGAACCTGCACCTCTTTCTGGCAGATCAGACCTTAAGATAAGCAGGGAATATTATAATGTTTACGATAAAGCTGAATTTTGTCTCTGCTGTGTGCTCTGGGTGTGCTCAGAAGGAGCAGATATGCATTCCCTTGGGTACATGGCCCAGGAGCCGTGTTGGTTATCCCCTGGTTTACTGGGTCCAGTGTCCTGCAGCCAGGACACCGCTGAGCCACAGGCGGTGGGAGCGGGGGGCTCCGCTTGCGCACGGGGGTCAGACGTGTGGACACCTCTTCAATGTAACGTGCAGAATCAGGCTTTTGGGCAGAGGGTGTTCCTGACTCCAGAACAATGACACTTAACCAGCAGATCTCCAAAAATGAGATGTTGCAGCTATTTCTAATCCCCATTGTGCTCTTTTGAGAAGTATCGTGAAGCAATTTTAACCACAAGGAAAACGAGCCAGCATCTCACTGCAAAGTCCCATTACAAATCAGTAATCTACATCAGAAACAGCAGGGTCGTGCCAAAACCTTTCTTGAGAACACAAACAGAAAATTAGAACCAATGTTCTGCCGCGTTTTATCTTACCTCTTCACAACTGGTCCATTTTCCTACAATGGTTGGGTATAGAAAAATAAAAAGTTTGATTGCAGGAACAGCTTGGTGGAGTGGGGAGAGAGGTTATTGAACTGCTTGTTAATTGTTATTTTTTTGGCTGAAGTGGATGTAAAAGTTAATCTGAGGCAAAAGGTCTCACAGCAGGAGCATGTTTGAGAAAATCACTCGTACCAATTAATTACTGAAATTCTTGTTGCAGCATAATTTTTCTGCTCTAAGTGAAGGAAGAAAAACAGTTCCTACATTCACCAAAGACTCATACATATCTGGGAATGTGCTGGGTTTTGTCATTGTTGTTTTTTAATAAAACTATAACCAGCTCACTGCTGCAAAATAAAACAAATGTAATAAAAAAAGACAATAATACAGGAAAGTGTGTTCTGGACAATGAAATGGAGCGCTTGCTCATAACTATTACAAGGAAAAGCATGTCAATAAAATAGTTCATTACTTTGCCTCTGAGTTGACAGAGAAATCTTGATTAAATGACAATTTCCTATTTAAGCAAGGAAAGGATAAATCAATACCATTGACTAAAATACATTTTCTTTATCAGAAAAGAAAAATCTGTCAGATGTTATCTCTAAATACACTGCACACAATGCCCATGCAGCCAGAGCAATAACCACAGCTGTAAAAAGAGACATCTCTTTTGCAATGAGTTATTTTTCTGGGTACCGATTGCTGTCTTTTTGCAGAGGCTAGATGGTTACACACACTGATTTAGGAGAGTTCATTAATGTACTGCCCTCATCCTTTTCTCTTGTCAGCTTCTCCCCATCATCATTCTCCTTAAATTGAATGATACTCCAAAGAACATACCCTCTGCTTGCTCTAGTATGCATCTGTAGTTTGAGTACGTAGCCGGAGGGGAATATCCTGGTGGGCTGAACAACCCTGCCATACTACCCTTTTAATGAATGTTTCTGTAGTGTTGGCTTAGGATATAGATATGAAATCATAACTCATAACTACTCGTGAAGCTGGGGGAACCATATTTTCAAGGATAGTTTTAGAGCTCCAAAATGTGGGGCTTTCCTTTTGCTTTATCTTGGTTTCGGGCATGGAAACTGATGATGCTACTGCTTTTGTGTGAAATAGAAAAAGATGGAAAATAACGCTTAACAGCTTTGCCACGTAGGCTGAAGGAGAGATGGAAACCGGGGAGGTCCCAGTGGGCAAGTGCCCAGGCAGGTGACCCAACTGGGGATCTCCAGGTCCTTGTCTTGGCAAGACAGGCAGGAGACAGAGGGACAAGTAAATAAGCTGTCAGGGCTCAGCACCGTGCCATTCTGCTTGGTAAGAAACGTACCAGCAGAGTCCTTGGTGGACTCTCTTGGACTTCAGCCATCTTCTTGAAATGCTTTTGGGTGTTTAGGAGCCTCCGTTATTCCCTGCTCACAGGAGGGAGTCTAGGTTTCCTGCAGCTAAGTGAGATCAGCCCTGAGCTGCTCTTCAGATGGAGCAGGAAAAATGCAGCTGAGGAGGTATATATTAGAGGCACATTAATGACATCATACCAAATAAATCAGTGGCAGAAAGGGTGGTTTGCTGTATGTATTAGAAAAATTATAGGGATTGCACCTGAGATTTCGAAATAAAGAAATCTGAAAAGAAAGCAATCAATATATGATTTAATGATGGCCTCTCGCCTAAAAAACTGTAGAAAGAATATTGAAAGGGGAATGGCAACAGGAGCTGGTGAAGGCAGCAGGAGCTCAAGGATCAGCAGGGCTGTGGAAAGGCAAAGACTCTTCAGCAAATGAAAGACAAAAGGATTTAGAAAATGTCGACAAGATTAAAAGGAAATGCTCAGCCACTTTCCTAAAGAGAAGAGGGTGCTCAAGGTTAAGCATATACCTGCAAGGTTTTGCTCACCTGAGGCTTTAAATATCTCCCCTGTGTTTTTCCCTCTCCAAAACCTATAAATGTTACAAATCAAAAGAGTATTCACCAGTTCCTTTAGATGGATTAACTCGGGCTAAACTTCAAGGCTGATCCTTCATGATGACACAGGGATCTCTAGAGACCCTTGAATGCTTACACTGTAGCAAACCAGCAATGATTTTTTTTTTTTTTGTCATCCCCTTTTAATTTATTAAAACAAAGCCCTTCCTCTTCTCCCCATCTCTTCCCCACCAGAAGGATCCTCAAAGCAATGGCCTTTTAAAAGAAGGGCAGTTAATTATCATTATCATAATTATCATAACCTCCTGCTGAGTCCTTAGCTTAGCTTTTGTGTCTGTGTGTTGTCTATAACTCAGTACTTCAATGAAATTATCAAAATAAATCATTACTAACGGCAGTAACAGCAAAACCACTGCAGTGGACCCTTCATTAATACTATTTCTCTAATAATCTCAGAGCAGAGATCCTTTAGGTGGAGAATGATCCTGCTTCCATGGAAATTGGTGGCAAGCCCACAGGCAGTTGCTAGTCAAGTTTGTGGAAATGGGATCCTACTTCTTTTTGGAATGAGTAGAGCACTGTTATCGGGGTACCTCCTGAAGGCAGGAAAGCCTCTTTCACAGCACGTATCTGCTGCCAAATCTCAAGGAAGAAAGTGGATAAATTTCCATTTTTAGTGATTTTTTTTTTTTTTTTAAATGTCTGTTGGCAGAAGGAGTGAATGGGGAAGATATTTGTTCCATCTGCTTGTGTTATACATCCTCAGCAGTTTTACTGCTTAGCTGCTATGTGGACAAAACCAGTTTGCTGCATCTCACCCATTTGTTGAGGTGAGGCTGTGTAAAGTTCCTGGTTTTGATAGGAGAGACTGCCCAAAGTGAGAACAAGACCCAGAGACTGATACCCAGTGCAGCACTGCAAATCCATCCTTGTTAGGAAACCCCTTGTCGATTCATGGTCCTTCCTCCTGCTGTGTGTGGTGCCTCTGCTGAAATTCCTTTCAGGGAGGAGCAGTGGAGTGACCAGGATTAACTGGTATTTAAACTGAATTTACATAAACTGAATGAGCAAAGGCAAGAAGAATTAAGATCACACGCTCTCCAGCTCTAAAAGCTCCACTCCGTGTAGTGACTTGGTTTGGAAATGCATTTTTCATATGTCTAATTGAAAGAAATGTTCTATTAATTTCTGTTATTAGATGGAAAGGCTTGCATTATGCAACAATTACCAGGGAAAAAGACGACTGTAGTAGCTCAGAAAGGTATGCATCGTATTCATCAGAAATGTGGATTACAGAAATAATTAATCTCTTGGTTTTCCTTGCATTATGATTTGTATTTTTTATTCCTTGTCAGTACATACATTTTTTAGCTTGGAAATTATGTCTTTCTGGAAGAATATGTCTACATTTTTAGGAAAAGCAACCTGTGTTGCTGAGGAAAAAAACAGCCATTTTCTCCACTTTCATAATAACGTCGAGAAAAGAAACAATTCTGAAAGCAGCACACTGTGTCAACTTACAAGTTTACTTAAAGGCTTATTTTTGTTTAAAAAGCAAGTAAGCTGAAAAGTAAGTTTGATAGAGCCCCTTTTCCCGAAAATCTTATTTTTCCAGAAGACCTGATCAGCCCCTTCATCTCTGTCAACAAAATGAGGCATCTCAGGAGCCTTTTAAGGCTTTTGAGATTCATTAGACACAGTTACCTAATAGCAGCACTGACGTGCTACGAGCCAGTGCTGAAGCAGATAACTTGAAAGGCATGAAAGGAGAATAAAATAAAAGCAAGGGTAAAATACATATAGAAATAACGAAGCAGAGCTCTAGGGAGGGGGTTGTAGCTTCCCACTGACTAGAGCTCCAGGGTACAACCCTTATGGGTTTTCCCTTGTGGCAGGGTTACGGGTCACAGGGAAGGGCAATGGTGACAGACCTTCTGACTTGACTGTGTTAGGGCTTTTGGTGGTCACTTGAGTTTCTGATGTTCAATGGCAGAGGCCACGGGCTGGATCATTTATCATGGCCTGTGGCTGTGGACGTAAATTGGAGGCTGCCTGAGACCTCCTGCAGCACATGTTCCTGATGTCCACCTTCCCAAAAAGCCCTTGGAGAGTCACCTCTGCAGACTGTCGTGGGCTGAGGACACAGGCACCAACGTGACATGGTGGTGAGGGGGCTGTAGTCTGTGGTTCCCGAAGACAGAAACTGTATGCCACAGTCATGGGATCACAAGCAGAGTTTTCAGCCCTTCACTTGTCCTCCTCCAAAATCAGGAGGGAGCAGCACACACCCCTGGAAGGATTCATGGGTCTGCAGCGAGGTGCCAGGGACAGGCCAGGTCAACCCCTCTCTGAAAACACCGGCTTTGCCGAGGCCATCTGATGTGACTGTCTAGGATTTAGACCTTAAAGCACAAATCCCTGGTAACAGGGACAGGATCTGCCCTGGAGCTGATTTTATTGAATATTTCCCATTATGTTCTAAAGATGTGAGAATGAGAGTCAAGCTGGCAGACATCATCCCATTGCGGGGGGGCAGGGGAAGGGGGATAGCAAGTTGGGGCTGTCCCTCAGAGACCTCATGGTGAACTGAGCAATGCAACGAACTGGTGTAAAATACACGGGATGCTACTCGATAGGAAAGGTGAAAAATTCTGTACCTCCATAGACATAATCAACTTACTGCCAAAACAGAAGACAGAGCAGAGCCAGCTACGGGAAAGGAAATGAGATTTCAATGAAATGCTGCTACCTGGGCGTGCTTCTCACCAGCATCACACCACTGTGGAAAATGCAAACGTTCCTCTGGGTATATAAGCAGACCATGCTATATGTAAAACAAGTGGGGTGATTTTTCCCTTGTTCCGATCAGAAGAGCTGTTTCAGAAAGCAGACTGCACCCTGGTTTTGTATGGTTTTTCAAGAAAACTGAGGGTAAAAATTAAAAAGATTTTAAAGGAAGACAAGAGTGAACAGGTCAAAGAAGTGATGCATGTGGTGTGTGAAGAAAGACTGAAGGAACCTGAGTGTTTGTCACTCTAAGGAAGCCTGAATAGGGATGTCAAAACAGCCTCTAACCACGTGAATGTAGCCGCAAAAACCAGAAAGAAATAGCTGTGGGCTGGACAAAAAATAATAGGGTTAAACATCAGCAGAGGAGGTTGATTTTTTATTTTTTTTTTTTGAAAAGTATTGTAACAGTCATACTGAAGAGTATGCTTTTCAGGGAGATACAGATTGTCCATCAAAGGAGGCCTTAATAACCAAATTATGTAAAAGTCTGTCAGGAATGATATGGAGACTCAACATGAGATTAGGACAATGTTAGTGTTAACATCTTAGATGTGATCAACTAGGTCATCAACTTCTATGGCTTTTTGTATGGCCTGCAGAAAGATATAGGTTAGTCAGAACATCTAATTTGTACCTATAGCTCTCTGTTAACTATGTAGTGAACTAGGTGAGACTAGGTTCCTTTCTCAGTCACTTACATTATGTGGTTGAATTTAGGCACCAGAGTGTCCTCAACAATAGCATAAAAACAAGAGAAATTTTCAGGCAGGGTTTCACGCTCCAGATTCGTTACTCTTTGTGCCCTGGCTGGAGTGACTGCATCAGGAAAGCCTGCAGCATTAGCCTGTTTCTTTAATCTGGTGTAATAAGCAGAAGAGGAAACATGAAAGAGTGATGTGCAGGAAAGGGCACACAAGTTGGAGTCTCCCAGCCGGAAAGGGCTCTGGGGCTGGGAAGCAACCCGCATGTGGATCCAGGCTGACCTGCTGATTGCCCTCAAAGAGGGAATCCAAGATAATCCCAGGGAATCTGACAGAAGAATCAGATTAAATTTAACTGAATCCACCAATAAATGTTTCCAGTGCAGCATGTCTGCAGCCTCGGAGAACCAAGTTACCTGTAAACCTCAATGCTTAATCGCTTTTGCACAGATGAAATTAAATTCAGTTTAGCTTTTTTTCTGCAAAATGGAGAAATTATGATCTGCTTCTAGACAAGCCTTTTACTGGTATTTAGGCGTCAAAGCACTTTCTACCAAGGGAATCCCCCTGAACTCCAGCAACTTTAGGCCACCTGTAGAGCCTCATAAATGCAAACCTGGTGGTAAATTAATAAATCAACAGTTTGCCTTGATGGGGGTCCTTCCTCCTTCCTTGGCAAGAAGAAAATGCAGCAGTGTAAATCAGATTCTTCCAGCCTCTTCCCTGATAAAATCCTTGTGAGGACAGAGCACAATTCCCTAGTTCAAAGATCGCATTTGTTTTCATGAACCTGTCTTATGACCAAGTCAGGACACGGTCAAGGTAGGACATGATGGGAATACATTTTGTAGATAATGCAGGATGGACCGTGGACCAAGCTTCAGGTGTGTTCAGCTCAGCTCATCCCTGTGCATGGCTGTCTCTCGTCTGCCTCAGCAGTTTCTCTCCTCTGTGTCCAATGTGGCTGCTAACCTCAGTGATCCCCACCTCAGCCCTGTTAGCGCTAACTATAAGAACAAATATTTTATTAAAAATTTCCTTCCTGGATAGCTTTTCTTCAGATGCTTTCGCTATTGATCCAGTCAAACAGAGGAGATCAAAAAAGAGTGAAAGGACACCCAGTGCTTCTGTTTTTAAGACACTTTAAGTCTGTTTTTGTCACTTGCAAAATTAATTTTATGAATCTTCTGCTGAATTTGGTGTGAAAGCTTGTTCTCCTTTCTTTGACCTGTGCTTGCCTGAAACGTCAGTTTAAAATGAGAAAGGAGGGGAAAATGTACTAGTTTTTCTTTGGGCATTTTATGAAATCCTTTGAAAAAAAAACACCTGCCACAGGGGACTGGCCATGGTGGCAGGGTGAAGTATGCGCAGCAGCGTGGTTTACGTTGGGGGTCCAGGGCGAGCGCCTGATTCACCTTTGGCTGATGGTGATCCTGACTTGGCACCTGACCCACCCAAACCAGCTCACTGGGATTACGGGGTGTCATGGGCATGGTGACAAAATACAACGTGGCATGCACGGGATGGCAGCCACCTGCCCGCCTCACCTCTGCTTGAACATAGCAGAGCTCCTTGTCTCCTGGTTTGGCCAAAGGGGCTTGGGACTTAACTCGTGCTCCAGAGCTGGCCCTCCTGATGTGACATTTTTTCTGTTGCAAAACACTACCAGACTTTTTACAGCCTGGATGGTATACTGCCAAGAACCACTTGCTCTTGACAAGCCTTTGATTTGGCCAATGTTTCCTTAAAAACCTGGCATGACGTCATCAACAGATGACCACAGGCTGGATAACCAAGGAAGACAGGACCCAAGAGGTGGCTTCTAACCTAAGAAGTGCTATGGATTATGTCAGCATTGACATTCACCATAGTATATATTAGTCCCTGCTTTTAGGGGGCGGGGGGGGGGGGGA
>NW_009615893.1:66224-75358 GCF_000690535.1 Cariama cristata
AGGCAAGGGTGGGTAACAAATATTTATCAAATGGGCATCCATTCCTTCAGAAGAGATCTTAAAGTGTGGGCTGTTCCTGCTGTTTGTTATTTTTGAATGATGAGAAAATGTGCAGTAATCTTACGCTTCTTATTAGAACTTCTATTTCTTTTTCCATTTTCATTTTCTACCATTTTCTGGTGTTTAATTCTGCTCTTACTAGTCAGATTGGTCGAACAATGTGTAACGCAACAGTAGCTCACTAATTTGCACTAATGATTAGAAACTCTTTTGAAAATAATTAAATTTGCAAATTAACAAGTAGATAAGCAAATGAAAATGTGCAATCAATCAGAAGGTGTGATCAGCTCATTTATGTTGTCATCCCTGATTTGCTATTTATGACAATGCTATGTATTCTAGCTGCTGTACCAAGGCAATTCTTCATGGTATGCTAGGTAGCCCATGCGCTGCAGCTAGGAGAAATGATGCTATTAATAGGAGACTGCAGTACCTTCCATTAAATCTTAGCTGAGAGGTGGGGAGACGCTGCCAACCTCTGTTGCAGATTATAAAGTGTGCAGTCTAGCAAGTGCATATTAGCTAGATGCAAGTGCAAATATATTGCTATCTACGCCAAGCCCATTAAAATGTACAGACATTTGCTTTTTTGCCGTTTCTGCTGCCATAACAGAGAAATAAACATGAGTCATTTGGTGCAGCCATAGCAGTGGTAAGGACTTCTGTCCACACTGTCACTATGATCTGTGGTAATAATTGCCATTAAACAAACCTAATTGCAGATTTCCATCTTTAAGCAACAGCAGCATCTTAAATATGCTTCAACTAACATTATAAATGAAGGCAGAGCATGACCAAAATGGACTACCAATACAGAGAGACATCTCCTTTCATGCAGAGAGATGTGCAGCACTGAGAAGTCCCTTCATGGCGGCAAGGCCCATCAGACACAGCCACCCAGGAGCTCATGCCGGACCACCATGGCATCAGTCTCCACCACCTCCCTGTCACCAGCCAAGGGTGCTCTCCTGCCACGCCGTCTGCACAAGCTGCCTTCAACTGCGCGCATCGGCGTTCCCGGAGTCTGTTTCTCCAGCACGGGATGTGTACAGCCGCGGGGACATTCCACCAAACGGGACCCCAAGGGCAGCAGCCACAGGGCTGGTCTCATTTATCACAACTGCTTTCTGGAAGTGCTCAGGGACTCAGCCGTGCCCTGGCAACTCACCTTGCCATCATCTCCTTAAGGTCTGAGCAGGCTTCGAAGGCAGTTAAATGAGTCCAAAATAGCCGATGGTAGCTATTTTTTACTGAAACACAAAGGTAAGAGAATGCATGGGATGAAAGATCTGTGAAAACTCTAGAGTTTATTTATTTATGGCTTCTGTTTTTGGGAGCAGCTCAGTAGTGCTAGATGCTACATAAACTTATAGAAGACATAAAGCCTCTTTTGCAAATAGCTGCTATTTTTGTACCATAAAAGTTGATTCAGGTAATCTGCAAAACACAGGTGCATATTATCTTTTTTTTTTTTTCCCTGACTAAAGTATTAGATCTATTATTCAGAAAACAACCACAATATTGGTTTATGGGTTAATCCATTACCAGAATTGAAATGACTTGTTGTTTTTAAATTCATCCTTTAGCAACTATTGTCACTGTTTTTACCTGGGATGCTCTACCCCTTCTGAAATAATGAAGCTGACCTCCTACAGAAACATGCCAAAAAAGTTTACTTGTGTTTAAAGGAAATGCAAGTAAATTAGTGCTAACTTCCTTCTAGGGTTTGAAGATGGAGACAGGCTGCCAGACAATGTGAGGTATAGAACTGCAGGACCATGCTTCACAGCCATCATCCACTATAATTCTCAGTGTCACTACTCTACTCTAACACTACTCATCCCTGTACACCATTCCCTGCCACGGAAAGGTATCACAGAAACAACAGCTACTGGGCAAACTGCTCTGACTTTGAACTTCTCCCTGGTTTGAGCAGGGGTTGGATCAAATGACCTCCAGAAGCCCCTTCTAACCTAAATTATTCTATGATCTTGTGATTAATGGCCTCCCCCCTGCCTGTAAGCAGTAAGTCTGTAATTGCCTGTGTAGACATCTAAGCTACTGTATTCAGCACTGGAGTTGGCTTTTGCAGCTGCATTTATTTTTCACGGAGATCTTGCAGAGTTAAAAAGCTCACAACAGTACAACTGTCCAGAGTTCATCCATGGGTAAGTGGGTAGGTCTCATTAATGAGGAGACATTAGGAGACTGGAAACGTCTGGCTGTTAACATAACAAAACCTGGCATGACAGCTCCACCCTTAGGACCATCAAAGTGAGGATCTCTCTCCTACCTGCACTGATGGGAGGTTCAGTTATTCACTGTGGGATGAGTCCCACCAAAGTCCTTGGTGAAAGGGTGTGCTGGAGAGCCCACTCAGAGGCACCTCCAAACCCCTCTTCACTCTTGTAGTCAGAATAGGATTCAAACCAAGTCAACAAAGATGAAAACTTTCCTCTTTTTTTTTTTTTTTTTAAATTGAGTTTGCTTCACAGAACTGCTGATTGCAACATTGTTTTGATAAAATCTGTGAGACTTTGGGCTTGATCAGTTTGCAGAAGAAGTGGAGGAAGCCTTCAAACTTCTGCCCCTACGTGGAAGAATAAAAAAAATTATTGGATACTCACGGCTCTGCAATTTTAAATAAGGTTGGTATTTTGCTAGCTGCTTATTCCTAATCTTTGCATACGAAAAAGGTTAATGGGATCATTGCAAGATCAAATGTTTATATGACAGTGGATTAACCTTTACAACTAACTCAGTTTCTTGCAAATGTAAACTGTGTTCGGTATGATACCTGCTAACTACAATATGGAAATATGGACAACAGTTCAAGGCTTCATTAACTGAGTGCTAAATTACAGTGATTATTATGTAATTTTCAATCATTTCAATCCTATATTGCTCATTACAACACAAGCATAAATGACACATTCAAACTTAAAAAAACTTGAGTGAGAAATAAGAATTACCATTTAAACCCACTCTGTGAAGTTGACCTTGATATAATTTTATTCTATTTTGTGGTAAGAGCATTATAACTATCTGGGGAGGCAGAGATTTTCAGTTTAAAAATATGATTTAGATGTGGCATCTTTATTTCCTATCTAGATCGACCTTTTTCTTCAGATTGTCTCCAAAATGTGTGCTACAAGGACAACGACTGATGGAGACTTTTCTACCTTTTTCCTGCTTCTGCCCAATTCTGAAGGGTAAAGTGGTGGCTTTGTGCTTTATTACTCCTAAAATGTAGCTCTAGAATGGCACCAGCCACCAAGGGAAGGATCATCTGATGTCTGAGGAGTATTCAACGTGGATGGGAAGCTTCCTGTGCTGCTCTGGCCTTTGCATGGCCACACAACCAGAGATCTCGGATGCAGTCAGCCCTCCTCTATGCTTCACTAAACTCCAGTTGCTGCCCTTGTTCCCTGCAGTCACCGGGAACCAAGAAACCTCTACGTGCTGATCAAGGCTTGAGGCTGCTCTTAGCTATGTCAGGCTTGTGAGATTACAATCCTTTAATTCTTTGTGCATGTGCTGCATCATTATGGATTGCTCCTTTAGAGCAAGAGTCCCAGAGTCAATGGGTTTGTCTTCTTCTGGAACTTCAGCCCATTGCTTTTCTTTATATTTTTGTTAAAAGGTATACTTGCTGTAAAGTTAGGCAGGAGAAGAACAGGGCAGGTTTACACGTGAAATATTTAAAGAATGGCCTTTCCAAAGGCTGTGTTCCCTCCACCCAGGCTCCATTTCAGGCAGCCGTGCTCAAAGTATTACCCCATCACGGTCCTGGAGACCAGATGTCGCTGAAGATGTGGTGGAACTAGACAGGAGGAATCTGTTTTCTTGTCTGTTTGAAAGGGATTTCTGGTGAGGCTAAACTGAAATGTAGAAGTCACAAATCAGCTTACAAACAACTTTGCAGGTAATTACAAAATAGCATTATGCTGGTGTGAAGGTGGACTTATTGGTTAGTGTCTGATTACAGACTCTGGATTATCAGTGATATGTTTTTAACTATTTCGTATTGCAGGAAAAAATATTTCCTTCCTTTACATATATAACAGGAAGGAGGAAAGGAAAAGGGAAAAGGGAAAGGAAAAGAAGAAAAAGAAAAAGGAAAAGGGAAAGGAAAAGAAAGAAAAAACAGGCGAAGGATTTGTTCACTTCTGAAAAAACGACATGAGAAAGAAAACAATGGGGTAACAATATTGAAAAAAGGTGCTCATGAACATCAGAAATGCCATGTGGATTTACTCTATCAAGCTCTTTTTCTAAAGAATAGACACAGAAAAGTAGGCACAATACACGAAGTTTTGTGCAACTTCAGTCAGGTACTATATTCTACAACTTCCAAAGTTATTCAAGAAACCTTATTTTCAGCTACATTTGTTCATTTCCAAGTGTTAGGACCCGTCTCTAGCAGATGAAAACTGCCACAGCATGAAGCACCTAGGGAGCATACCCAGGAGGCTAAAAAGAAGAACCTTCATGTGTATTTATATAGTTCATCATTCTCAGCTCTGTATCTGATGTCAGGGCAAATATTTAGCTTTCGGTTGTACTAACTTACAATATTGGGATTTCTCCAGAGGCAAGGGATTTCTTAGTGAAGGTACCAAAACCAGTTTCCAAGTGAGCTTAAAGAAAACCTTGCCCTTGTGTTTCCTTAATGTGGTCAGAAGGCTCTGCCTTTGCAAGAGACTTATGACTCAGACTCTTTTTTGGCTGTAGACTAGTTGTGACCTTGAAAAGATTGAGTTTCCACAGCAGAAGGGCTACTGAGGATTTTTCATGCTGTTCAGAGGTAACACGTACCTTATTATCCCATAATAACCCAAGAGATGTTGCAAACACTCTAGAGAATATATGTTCGATTTTTCAAGCAGAAGCTGGCAAGAGAAGTCATATTCCTTAGCACCCAAAATTGTTTGTTTCCTCTGTTTTGACCCCTGCAGAAGTATTGTCTTCTACATGGCCTTCATCATTACTGTAGAATTCCATCACCCCACAAAAATAGCTGGCTAAGAATGTCATTCTGAGGCTTTAACTAGCCTTGAACATAACTTAGGCCTAAACTAAGGATTACCTCAAAGGTACTGCTAGTCATTTTAAATATGGCTCCATACTCTTTGAGAAGCTCTGAGATACTTAAGGTGGCTGAGGAGATGCACTTGTATGTCAAACTTCCTAATGAATAAAGTTGTAGACCTAAACATGTTGCGTTGCTAGCAGGGGACAGGTCATCACCTGGTGTGTATCGGCCAACATCTGAGGATGGGTTAGGTTGCATCATCATGGGGGTGGAAACAGGAGGGTGCTGTAGGCCTTGGTGGGTGACTGAGTAGGCACTGCTGTGGGAACATACAGCAATGGGGAACCATCTATGACACTAAAGGAATACAACCTGACCTGACTATGCATGGTGTGCACTTAGAAAGAGAAGTCTACACTGGGCTTGGGAATTCTTCAGAAAATGTTTTTCCACTCACTTGACTTACTCATGTTTGGCTCAGGCAGCTACTCTTTATCAATCCTTCATCTTGTCCAGCTACATAATTATCTTATGACAGTTGTTTTTGTATCATTTGGTAAAGATAAACCTCTGAGTTGTCATCATATTAGGAGGCAAGTCCATATTATTACTGTGATTGCTTTTAAGGGTTCAAGAATGACCAGAGAGATAAATGTCCAACCAACAAGTCTGGCTATTGCCTATCATCTACTGAGACAGGTGTATAATCCTTCATTTAATATGGATCTGTACTGGGAAGGCTACACAGAAAATTTTCTTGAATGCTCTCCAAAGGATAGTCATGGGCAGTTAACCACAGAACAAAGACTTAGTCAGCATGATATTCCCTCACCTTGATTTTAAAACATATGTCAAATATTACTTCAGATTTCATTAACTTTTGTAAATATTAAAATACTCTTTATATAAGGAGATTTGCAATGGGAAAGCAATCTCTTTTAGCTGGCTTTCTGATGTTGGGACATATGATTCTAGAGCTCCTTCTTTCCTAACACGACCACAAAAGAAAGCTGGAAATCACAGAAGATACAAATACTGTAAGAAGAAACAGTACTAGAATATCCCTCTTCTCCTCTCTCCTTGCTTAACAGTCCCTCTCACCACTTCTGATGGTATCCAGAACAGGTGCACTGGATTTTCCTATCTGTCCAGGATGGGTGAAATCTGCTTAAATCCATCCTCTTTTGTAATTCTTCTTGCCCTTCTGATTTGGAAGAAGCAGTTTGTGACAGTTGCTGGCATCTTGCAAGAGCAAATAAGAGGATTTAGAACTATTAAGATACCATCTAAGCCTTCTTTCAGATACTTCCCTGCTCTTTTCGTTATCTAGATCCTGAGCGTTACCTTTTTGCAGGAAAATAGCTGAAGATATTTCTCTAGCATTTATTTCAGAAAGTTCTCTTTTTTAAAAATTTTTGTTTTATTTTTGCAAAAATATGCCTGCCTTCCTTAGTATCTGCTGCAAATATTTTTAATGGACTTAGGGCTAGATCTAGAAAGCGTGAGTATTTAAGAGGATATAAACCCCCAAAATCTTTATAAGAATGGCTTGTTCCATAGCCACCTCAGAGCTGCTGAAACTCATTGAACATCTCCCTCTTTGACTTCAAAGCCAAAGTTCCCCAGGTTGAAGCATTTCAGATCTGAATATGCTCTCATATCTAGAGTGCATATGTTCATCTCTGCTGTCTAAACCCTACTAGGAGCCAGGCAGTCGGCAGAGTGCAAGTCCTCTGTGAGACCTTGCCTGGTACCATGCACGCACACACAAAATCTGGCCCTCCACAGAAAGCCTCAGTGGTTACTTTGCTTTTAGAGGAAGAGGATTCATTGCTTACCTTGCATATAAGATATAACCATTTCCCGTAAAAGCCCTTACCTGTTCCCAGCCTACAGGAATCAAATTCCTGACATGATGCCCCAGCCAGGCTGGCTATCAGGTTTCCTAACTGTGACCATTTCTTGTTTCTAGTCAGTAGGTTTGGATAACTTCATTAGGAGGATAAAACATGACAATTTATGGGGAAAGGTAGGAATAAAGGAACCATTTCTTCACTAGTAACTACCAAGCATAAGGAATGACAGAATTCAACATTTGCATGATTTCAGCAACAGTGAGTAATTTGTGGGATTGTAGGATTGGGTTGAAAATGAGCTAGGGGAGGTGACCTAGTCCAGCCTCCTGCTTAAAGCAGGGTAAGCTATTGGATCAGACCAGGCTGCTCAGGGATTTGTCCAATTGGGTCTTGAAAAACCCCAGAGAGAGAGATTGCAGAACCTCTCTGGGCAACCTGCTCCACTGTCTGGTTGTCCTCATGGGGGAAAAGCTTTTCCTTATATCCAGTCTGAAACTCTCTCATTTCACTTATGCACATTTATATCTCATTCTCCCACCCTGCATCACTGTGAGGAGCCCAGCTCCAGCTTCTCAATGACCCCTCATAGGCACTGGGCTCTGTTATGTGCTCCTGAAGACGTCTCTTCTCCAGGCTGAACCAGCCCAGATCCCCTGCTTCTCCTCAAATGCCAAGGGTTCCAACCCCCACTGCCTTAGGGGGCTTCCAAAAGCTCCCTCCAGTTTGTCCATGTCTTTCCTGCATTGCAGGGCCCAAAACTTGATGCAGTATCTAGATATGGCTTGATGAGTGCCATATAGAGAGGGATGATCCTTTTCGTTGTCTGTGTGCCGTGCCTCTGTTCATACACATAGGTGCTGTGGGCTGCCTTTGCTCACATTCAGCTTGCTGCCTGCCCCCATCCCAGGGCCTTTCCGACAGAGCTGCTTCCCAGCCCCTCCATCTTTTTCTGCAGAAAAAGCCTAGATAATGACCTTATGTTAGGCCCCTATCTTGCAGATGTTTATCTTTTCCACTGTCTTGAGTGGAATAGAAAGTGTCATCCTAACATGCATTCCTCAGAAAAGGTTAATTTAGTACCCTTGACTTTACTGGGATGACTCATGAGTCATGAGTTACTCATGTGCATAAATGTTTTCAAGATCACGCTTGGAGCATGTACCTGCGTTTGGAGGACTTTTGATTGACAAATTTATTCTGTTCTCTTTTCTTTAAATATTCATTTGTTAACTTAAAAATCGACTTATTCATACATTACTCATTAAAATATGAATAAAGTTAGTTATAAAAGGTCTAACCTAAAAAAAACCCACCCGCTTTTTTCTCAATTCTTTTGCAAGGTCTTAGGAAAAGTCTTATTCCCATTATATTTGAGGGATGCTAATGATTAACAAGGTTCATTATTAGTGGTGTATGCTGATATTTTAGCACTTCAAAGATGAAAAATCTTGGCTTTTCATCAAAATGATTAAACTGTTATCTCTGTCCACTTCAAAATCCTTTAGAAAAGATCACTTATCAGTAACAAAGGATTAAGCTGCCTAGGAATGATGCAATGACATCTTAATTTTCATTGCTTAATAAAGCAAAATGTGAATTCTCAGATTTCTATTTTTCACCTTGTTTTTTATTCTTGAATTTCTATCAAGGTCTCTCTATAATTCACTTCAGCTGGTAGCTAATTCACCTCATTTATTGCATCTTCACAAGTGCATCCTCCCACCAAGCATGGCAAAAAATATGCTGGGTCATCTTTGTGAAAACCTTCCCAAGTTTGATGATTTCTTGATTTATTGAAGCAAAATTTGCTGACAGAGAACAATTCCAGCTTTGAGATGAATTTACCCAGGGAATCTTTTGCATTAGTAAAGAAAAGTGATGGGGCCTTATTTTTTTGCCAGATAGCTGTCTTTGGAGATATATTTTACCTCCGAGAATGAAGTCCAAGTACAAGATGAGCTTCATTCTTGTTTGATGACAAAAAAAGGGACCATTTCCTTCCTTTTCTCCCTTCTTCCTCTTCTCAAAGAGTTTAACTGAAAATGATCACGCTGAGGAAGGAAAGGGACTTTTACTGAATCACCGAGCATGGAAAATATGCCCAGTGGTAGCTTATCAGAGAAGTTAACCAGAGGTAGAAACCTAATAGCTATTGGAAGTTGCTCCTTCCTCCCTCCTCCCCT
>NW_009615894.1:0-16830 GCF_000690535.1 Cariama cristata
AAAAAAAAAAAAAAAAAAAAAAGTCTTACAAGGTTGCTATGGATGATGTGGTAGCCCTTGGCTTGGTCGTACATGTGCAGCAGTTCAGCTGTGTTCAGCTGGTCTGAAAGTTAATACGCAGGGTGATAAACTTCTCTTTGACTGCGAAATGTTTTTGTAACCTTATTTATATCTGTCGTGACGCCGTGTCTAGATGCAGAAGGGCCCTGTAGCTTGATACTGGTGATGCAGAGCAACAAAGGCACACAGCATTTTATCAGCTCTTACAGCATTTCTCCATTGTCTCATCCAAATGCTGTCCTTGGCTTTCTGCTTGTTTTTTCCTGTTTTGAAAACTTTTAAGCCTTTACAAATGCTTTAATCACTAATTATAGGAGCGTACAGCTCTCCAGATAACGTATATGCAATACTGGGATTCAGTCCCACTTCTCTGTCTTTTATGGAGCTCATTCTTCTTATAAATGATTTTTTTTTTTAGTATAGTCAGTTATGGGTAAAAGTCTTCGTTGTACCTCCTGGTTTTCTTCATTTGGGTCCCAGATTCTTCACCTGGAACACGGTAGCTGAAAAACAGATGGTTGGTTCTGTCCAACGGCTTCTAAAAACTTCAAATATAATTACTGAGCAATAATCTCTGATAACTTTTAATTGTTTGAAGCTGACCGATAGCAGAGTCTACCTTTTCTGGAAATAACGTATTTGGAGATGCTTAGCAACGCTTTCTGTTTAAACTAGCTGTATGCCCAGGTTTTAAGGTGAACATATTTTCTTGAAAAGCATTTAGTTTTTGAAAAGTAATTGGGTGGCTTGTTACCTTTCTGGTAACTGGATAGATCTCACTTGGTCCTGAATCATCATGTTTGTGCAAAAATAATGTATTCGGTATTTTAGGATAGTGTCTCAGTCCCCAAGTCATCCTGCTGCATTCGGGAGAGAATTACACCAACGCTTAGAGCTTTTTAAAAGCCACCATAGTATACCATCTTCTGGAATAAATCTGAATTCATAGGCAAGTACCACTCCCCAGATGAGTTAACCAGGTCTGGATTTTTCTTCAGATCCCAGCTGAAGCAATTATTTCAGGTTTTGTCTAATATTTTGCAGTACATGTATTTCACAGCGTCTAACCGGGATGCTATTTCATAGCACGCTAACTAGGAGACTACAGACGGAGGAAACCACCTGTGTTTTGAACGTAAAGATTGTTTCTGTCGTAGAAGAACGTGATCCCCTGGACAGACTAAGTAGCTGCAACGATCAGCTTTGTAAGGGTTTCTGCCAACGTTGTTACCTACGCTACAACAGTAATTCAGGTGGCTGAGGCAAAGTCATTAAAAAAAGAGGAGGAGGAGATCCTCGTGTTCAGAAAATAATCTGTAACCTCTGTGGTCTGTCAGATATCTTTGCTGAAGAAGGAAATTTAATTGGAGTGTGTGCATCAAATATAGTTCTTCAAACAAGAATTTCAAAAGAGTTTCATCACTTCAATGTCCTTTGTACATGCAAAAGACAAGCAGTGTGGATAATCGAATTAATGCAGCAGTATGAGGGTGGGCACTCCCTTCTCCATGGTCCTCAACGCCATGGAAGAGATGGAGGAGCAGGTTAGGGGAATGATGCTACCTTCTACAGAGCCGTATCTATGCTTGCAGGAAGAAACTTCCCATCCCTGGAAGTGTCCAAGGCCAGGTTGGATGGGGCTTTGAGCAACCTGGTCTGGTGGAAGGTGTCCCTGCCCAGGGCTGGGAGGTTGGAACTTGGGTGGTGTTTAAGGTCCCTTCCAACCAACCCATCCTATGATTCTATGAAACGTATCTTTGCTTTTCATTGAAAGTAGCCAGAGCAAAGTGGTAGCAAAGAACTTTACTCATTATATGAGTCCAGCCAGGATAATGACAAGTTCCCGTATTCTCTTCTGCCTTGGTAAGAGCATATATCTGACGAATGATGATTCTTCAACACTACCTTATAGTAGAAAATAACTCGGCTATATACAGATTGAATGGCAGTCCAACAAAATGCTGTTGCAAGTACAGCCTCGTTATGAAGTATTTAAGTGCCTTATAACTCAGAAGATGGCTACTTTGTAGGCAATCGGCAAAAGGAAACGCCAGTGGTTTCGGTGTTCATACTAAGCAGAAAAACTCAAGCCAGTTTGGTGTGATTCACGTTCTTGCCAGACCTGTAAAATCTCACAGTCCAACATTCGATCTGGTGGAGAGACTTACCAATACAAACAAAGTAGATTTGCCTTTTTTACCCTATCCCAAGGGAGGACAGACAGCTCTCCGGTCTGAACAACCGTATCGGGCATATCCTGATGTGCAGCCCAAGGAGAGAGATGCAGAAAGCTAGCAGGGGTTGACATGCCAGCTTGTTCAGCTTGCCAGGTTTGAGTTTCGAAATCGTCAGGAATGGTTTGTCAAAGGCATTAACAAGATGAAAAGCTCTACGAGTTTATCTTGAGCATTAAGACTTAGTGCACTAGAAAAGGAGCTTTCGTTTTTCGTTTATTGCAAGTATTCTTCAATGCCAAAAAAAGTACTGTTAAAAAAAAAAAGCCAGGTACAAAGTCTGGAGGATGGTGGCAGATGTTATAGGTGCAATGGGTTTTGATCCAGTCACTTTTCCTTCTCCTGTCTTTGGTTTTCTCTTTCACCAACCACTTTTTATTTTTCAGGTTTTTTTTTTCTCCTCTTTTCCCTATCCCTACTCCCCAAGCAGGAGCTCAACAGAAAAATGTATTAAATTAAATGTATGCTGAAGTGCTTTTACTTAGCATAGGAAGGGTTGAAAAGACTTAAGTTCACTTAACCCTTAGTGAATTTTGCTGGTTACGATATGTTAATGCTTTTTGGCATGAGAAGATGGCTCCTGTTGAGAGAATCAAGCTATGAGGCTGAATATGAGAGTGCAGTGCATTTTGATTAAAATTTTGGTTATTACAGGAGAAAACAGATCTCTTTCCAGATACAGACATGCCAGATTTGCTCGCCATTGAGACGTTAACCGGCTAATAGCTCCATTAGTAATAATTACCTGGGCGCTGTCTTTATTACCTAATACGTTTTACAATAGAAAAGGACACGGTAACTTTTTATTCCTTTCTTAAAGGCGCAAGACCTGAATGTGATCGAGGAAGTGATCCGAATGATGTTGGAGATCATCAACTCCTGCCTGACAAATTCTCTTCATCACAACCCAAACTTGGTGTACGCGCTGCTTTACAAGCGGGATCTGTTTGAGCAGTTTCGAACTCACCCTTCCTTCCAGGACATAATGCAAAATATAGATCTGGTGAGTGATACATTATTTAAAGGATGCTTACGTGTTGTTATTTGATCTCTTTATCCTTTTGAGAGGTGGAAAAATATTCATCGTCTCTTATCAGTTTATTTTAGAAAGTATTAAACTGTTGAGTTTCTCTCCCCTGTTTTCTGGGCCTCCACTGTGACTTCTTCTGGGCGACATCTTCAACTGGGCAGAGCCGGGGGGATTTGGGATGCCTCTGGTAAGGAATTCCCAAGCTGCAACACATCTTTCATTCCCCTAAAGGACAGTGTCAGCTTCTTTTAACTGCCCCTTGTTAGAAACCCATCTTTCAGGGAAGAAAAAGCAGATTTTCATCATCAAACAATCTTTTTCTTTTCTCTTACTCCCATCACCAGCCTATTAATAATTACAGGTAGTTATTTTTTTTTTAAATAGCTAAGGGCAGGCAGTCAGCTGCCTTTATTCCCTGGGCTGTATCCGAAAGTGTGTTGCTTTCACCTGCAAAGTGTCTCTCCATAGCAATCCCTTTGGGTAAGTGAAGATTTTAGAAGAAAACAAAAGAAAATAGCTGTGGATCAGAAGCTGTTACCAGTGTGACTCTCCATGGAGTGTGACTTTGCAAAACAGTTAGTCGTTAATTAATTCCTGCAAAATGCTGCACCTGATAGCGGTTTTAATGTTCATCTTGAGAACCTGAGTAATGATTCCTGCTAGAAAATAACAGATTTTAAATGCAGGAAATATTCTTCTGTCCTGTAGTCAGTATTTGCAGAGCTGAGCAATGCTTGAAGTCACGCTATGACCACTGGATGCAAAATACTGGAAAGGGACGCTGAACAGGGTGCTAAATTTCTTGCTACAGTGAATAACACGTTTATTCCATGTGAATGAAAGTCTGCTGAGGTTTTGGTTTGAGCTGCTTTTATATTAAAATATTACAGGAGATTGACAGATTTCTGATGGTCCGTAAAAGAAAATAATTTTAAATGTCGAACTGAAATCCTGCTCTGTACCTATCCCTCCCTCTTCTGTTCTCATTTCATATTTTCTGGTCATGCAAGAGCTTGGAGAGCAGAGGATTCGGAGCTCAAAACTCTCCAAACTTTTGGCAGCTGCAGACTACAGCCAGCATGATGCTGCCTAGATGATGAGGACAAGATGTCTTCAAGTTGTGTAAAGAGAGGATATGGTGCAGTGAAGATAACAGTCGTCTTCATTCGTGGTTGAGATAGGGACCTTCTCTGGTTACTTGTCCGGCTCCAGGGAAAGCTAGTGGTGGCCACATCCTTCTTCATGACAGCCCCATGCCTCCCACAGATAGCAGCACGTCCTTTCCTTTGTAACACTTAAATGTAAGTTTTTCTCAGCAATTTAAACAATTCCTCCCCAAAACTATTTAATATTGGGTTACAGCATAATGCCAGTTACATTCAGAAACTATTTAAAGCTTTCCAAGGGAGCATGTTGAATTTTTAAATAGCTCCTTTGTTAGAGAAGCAAGGATGTCAAAAAAAGAAATTTTTTTTTTTTTTTTTTTCAAATGTACCTGTCACCAGCTGGCAAGTGGTGAGAGCTGTCAGGCTTGCAGATCTGAATAAAAGAATAGATTCAGCTGACTCCTCTTCCACCCTGTCGTGTCCTCCACTTCATACACGGTATCAGCAGCACTACCATCCCATACAGAACCAGTCTTTGTCTTGTGTGCTACAGCCAAAATGTTTTAACTGGTCTTACTATCCCTTGAAAAAGTGGGAAATCATGTTAGTTTTACTGTACGCATGGGGGGAGCTTGTCTGGGACCACGTGGGCAACATCTGAGAATCAAATATCTGAATCAAAATGAGTTTTTAGCTCCCAAACTTTGTTCAGGTTTTTCTCTGCAGTGATGGAGGTGGGAGCTCCATCCTCACGGCCGCATGGGACATTGTGAATGTCTGAAACGTAGATGTGCTCTGAAAGAAGTCGGAAAATCGGAGCGGGGGGAGGGAATCTATAAAGATGTGATGCAATAAATGCCTAAGCTGGGTGTTGCTGGACGCTGGGATGATATATTCACAGGGAGGACCTCCCTATTCTTGACCTACTCTTATATTCTTATTCAAGCATCCATTCCAGCCTGCTCTGAGACAGAATAGCAAGCTGGCCAGACTTTTTGTGTGGCCAAGGCCGGTTATTCAGAGGAGGATGGATCCAGCAACTTCCCACGTATCAGGGAGCTCTTTTGGGTTTCAGGTTGCTGTGCTCGATCTAATGTGGTGGCCCAAAGCATGTAAATCATGAGTGTAAATGGTAAATGTTGCAGCTTTTGGTAATGGAAGGGTGGGGAAGAGAATTTATCTTTCTGAAGCCCCCAAAGCACATCTGCAGGGGATGTGCTACATCCTGACTTCCACCATTGGTACTTTTTCTGGTCATTACCCAGCAAAGTACATTTGGATTATCTCCACCCACACTGCAGTGGAAACATGAGTGTAATTTCCATCATCAGATGCCCCAGGAGGTCCACGTGAGCAGAAGGTGCGTGCTGTGCTCTGGGTCACTCTGACATCCCTCTGTGCTTCAGCAAAGTCCTCCTTACGTTGGGTGTAAGATTCTCTGATCCTAAACTGTAGTCCAGGTTTGTATTTCGTACAGAAAAACTAACAGACAGCATGGTACTCTTCTATATTGAAGAAATCTGACCAAAATATGGAATATGTGCAATCTGTCATGAGTTTTGGACACCAGAACAGTGGCCAGGTTGCCTTGTCAAGAATGTATAAAATGGGTATGACATATCTTGACTTGAACTCTTACTGTTTTTACTCTGTTGCACATAATGTTCTCATAAACCAAATAGGAAGCACGGAAGAGGTGAAAATGCTAAAAAGCGGATGCAAAATTAGTTGGAAAATGTACTGAGAAGGTGGTAATGAGTAGTTGACGGTGCAAATAGAAAGAGGCATCTGCTGCAATCCTGTGTGGGTCTGCAAAGGGAGAATAGCCCAGATGTGACCTCTAAGCCTATTCTTGCTAGTGACATCTTAGCTGGATTACTCTGGATTTAAAAGTCATAGAATTGTTTAGGTTGGAAAGGACCTTTAAGATCATCACATCCAACTGAACCTAGCACAGCCATGTCCCTAAGCACCACATCTACACTTCTTTTAAATACCTCCAGGGATGGTGACTCCACCACCTACTTGGGCAGCCTCTTCCAGTGCTTGACAACCCTTTGGGTGAAGAAATTCTTCCTAATATCCAATCTAAACCTCCCCTGGCGCAACTTGAGGCCGTTTCCTCTCGTCCTATCACTTGTTACTTGGGAGAAGAGACTGACCCCCACCTGGCTACCCCTTCCTTTCAGGTCGTTCTGGAGAGTGATCAGGTCTCCCCTCAGCCTCCTCTTCTCCAGACCAAACACCCCCAGCTCCCTCAGCCGCTCCCCATCAGACTTGTGCTCCAGGTCCTTCACCACCTTCGTTGCCCTTCTCTGGACTTGCTCCAGCACCTCAAGGTCTTTCTTGTCGCAAGGGGCCTAGAACTGAACACAGCACTCAAGGTGCGGCCTCACCAGTGCTGAGTAGAAAGGGACGATCACTGCCCCGGACCTGCTGGCCACGCTATTGCTGATGCAAGCCACGATGCCATTGGCCTTTTTTGGCCACCTGGGCACACTACTGGCTCATATTCAGCCAACACCGTGGAAGAAATTCTAGGGAGAAACAAGAGCTGTAGAAAACAGGACCTCAAAGGACAAATAGAGCGGGTGCTGGTTAGCCAAAGAAAGGCTAAAGGTGATGTGATATTTTTCCAATAAAACACTGCTGTGGAGGGAACAGGAATAACGTTTTTCATGTACTTGTGGATTCACAGGTCATAAAGAAAGACTTTCTAATGTTAATAATAACAAAGCACTGTGGTAGGTTTCCAGGGACTTCAGCGTTGGAGACCTCTGGATAGCAGACGTTTGGCAGGATGACACTGGGGCAGAGGACGGAGCAGAACATGTCTGTAGGCACACGTGAAGATGAGGATGGCCCCAGTTGGCCAGGTTAACTGCGGTACAGCCTTGGTCACAGTAACTATGGGCTTTGCCTCAGGATTTGGACCGTTTGGTTTACTCTGGAGATGACACGTAACCTCTTCGTGCTTCATCGTTGAGGCAAAAACGGGTGGATGTTTAAAGGTCATCAGTGTATAGAACACATTTTTATTGAAAACTACTTATTTGCCTCTGGGTTTTTATAAATAAGCTAAAAATTACCATTGCCAGCTGATTGGGAACATATGGGAACAGTTAATGCTGTACAGAAGAAACTGAAATCAAAATACCTTCTGTTTCCTATTAATTTACTTTTCGTTTTAGAAAGTCGTCTTAATGGGATATTGTGCATCTTGTTTAGCTAAATGGGATATTCTTCTTCTGGATAGTGAACAAAGAGGAATGCTATGGTTCCTATTCTGACCTCCTACAGAAATGTTTCAGCTGCGAACTATCTATATGCCTCTGTTTCAGAGGTGGTCTGAAATTTGGTCAGGAACCTCAGACGTGTCAGGAATTTGGTGGAGACTCTTTGCTAGTAATTGCTAACGATGAGTTTGGTTCATGGCCATCGTGAGAACCCACTGGCTTTCGTTGCTTTCCTTTTTCCTAGGAGCACTTGGCGATAGATACTGTGTGGTGGAACAGGCTTAACTAGGAGCTGCTGGAATTTTGTTTGCAAAATAACCTGATAGAAATCAGGAAGACAGGAGGAATGGTTTAGTGATGCAAAGGATTCAATTGATGTGATTTCCTACTAGGAATTTAATTCTCCAAAGGCATTTCCCTGCTAAATTTTAAAATCAGTTGAGTTGGCTTGGCTTTGGCATAGCAACTCCTATTTCAAGACCTGCAGGACTTGCAGTGGACATGAGAACTAACCTTTCATGGTTTTTCTTAAAATGCGTGTAGAAAAATCTTCATCCTGCTGATTCCTAGGGCCTGGCTAAAGACTGTAAGTGATGATTTTTTTTTTATATATATTTTTTTTTTTTTTTCTCCCAACTCCTACCCACTTTGCTAGGAGTAGGGAGAGGAGCAAAGCGGAGTACCTTGAAAAGTTCACGTGTCTTTGAACACGCTGCTAGTTTCAAGGTGAATCTGAAAAACTTCAGTACTTCAAGTTTGCTTGATAAACCTTTTGTGTTTCTCCTGCCATTGAATCACCTGAAGCTGTTTCGTCCCTTCTTAAATCAGCGAGGGTTGGCTTTGCCTTGCTTTTGCTCCAAGACAGAGAGGGTATGACCATCGGCTACTGAATGTAGCTGTGATTTATGTTTTCCTAAGGAAGCTACTTAGCTGAAGTGCTAATCCTGCAGTACTTTACAACAAGAGGTTTGTTTTCTCCTTTTCTTCTCTTTTGAGTATGCCGTCAATACGGCGCGTTACTCTCCCAGCGGTGAACACGGCTGGAAATGTAAAATAGCCAATGTCAAAATACGCGTCTTTCTCTTTTCATCACTTTCCGAAGAGGAGGAGGGGGAAAAAAAAAAAGGACAAAAAAGGAATCAGAACTTTTTCATTTGGTGCCAAGTTATTTTTTTTTTTTCTCTTTTGCAAAGTTAACCTTGACAGTTACGGGCAGAGGAGGCAGCAGCAAATTGCGCTGTTATTTTTAGCTGGAGGAGAAAACGAGGAGCTGTAGCGTTAGTTAGGGAACGGCACTGCCTGGGAATGGGCTGGGGCCTCGCAACGCTTCAACATCCACTGAAAGAATCCAAGTGGAGAAAACATCTTGTCCTTGATGGCTCCGCTGCTTGGTGCATGCTATAGTAAATAGAAATATTTCTTTACTTCAGCCTTTCAGCCCTATTGAAAATAATAGGCACTGTGGTTAGTCTCTCGTAATCTTAAAAAAAAAAATATCTCCAAGAACTAAAATGTTGCTTTTAAATCATTCTAACTTTCTTTGTAGCACTTTTAATCTCTGGAAATATTTTGTAGATTTATTGTTTAGAAAACAAAACCACTGAAGATGAGTCTCTCAGGGAAAATTGACCTTTATGAAAACTGATTTTGGAAATCACTACAGAAAAGAGTTTTTGTTTAGAGACCTTGAGTATATTAACGATACATTCATACAAAGCCTGGAAATCCCTGAGCTGGGGTTGACCAAGCCACGTCGCTGCCTGCCCATCGCACCGCACGGTTGCCTAGCTTGCACAACCAGAATTAGGCTCCCTGCACAGATCAGGGCGCTGTAGATACACCGTTTTATCTGGACATTGATAAGATATTCCTGATGAGGGCTTGTCTAATCCAGGATTAGACATGCCTTTTAATCTCTGTTAATATGGAAGCCAGACTGGAGGGAGAGCTTTTTAAAACGGGTTATGTTCCTTGCATGGAGAAGGCCTTTCGGCGCACAGCGTGACTTGGGTACGAGTAATTCACAGCGACTCGTTAAGTTTTTTGTTATACTTCTTAAGCTGTCTTGCAGTTATTTTCTGTTTTCTTAGAGCGGGCGCCCAAATTATTAATGAGAAAAATCATTTTCAGAATATCGAAAAATAGACATCATCTCTCAGCCTAGTTCGTTTGCTCTGAGATCTGCTTTTTTCTGTACGCTACAGCAAAATGTCTAGCATTGGGTTTTAAAGCACGTGCTAAAACCTGAAACTCATTCGATATTACCCACCCAGTTTGCTTTTTCTGGTTCGTTTTCTTTTTAAGTGGACAAGGAGTTGAAATCTGTTAATTTTCATGATGATTTTAAACACAGCTCTGTTACTTCTGTGTGGAAGAGAATTAAAGCCCTTTCAATGGAAAAGGCTACTCTTCCTTAATACTATGTTAAGCTTTTATATTTTTATATTTGGGCAGATTACTAGGTAAAGTGTTAGACCTTCTGCTACGGAGGAGATGGGAGCTTGGGCGGTAGGGATGTAGCGCTGGATACTTTTTGGTTTCTTTACTGATCTAATGGTAATAAGCAAATGCCTCTTTGAGGATCTCCTCTGTATAACTCTTTTTTTTTTTTCTTTTTTTTTGTTTTTTTCCCCCCCCTGCCCTTATTTCATTGGGGTACTCATTTGGGTACCTGAGTATCTCATTGGGGTACTGCGCCATCAGGGCTAGAAAGAGAATTAGTCCAATTCTATATGGTCTGAAGCAGTAAGGCAAATAAAGCTTAGAGAGAAGTATTATTGTTAAAGTAGATCTTTTTTATTTCAGTTGTCGACTGCATACCAAAAACAGCCGTTCAAAGTTCTGTGAAATGCTGACGTAGCCTGAAAATACTGGAAGCCTTTGTGAAATGAGAACACAACCAAGATTAGTACCTCTACCACAAAAACATAAAAGTCTTTTAAAAACAGGTGAAGTTTGGAGGCTTTGACTTTCCAAAATAGGAAACGCCAGAAGTCAGGTTGTATCTGTGAGCTTCATTCAGGTTTTTACGCGTATGCGTTATGATAGTATTTTATCCTTTTGATTAAAAGCCGAATATTAACTTTTGCTTTTGTTGTGGTTTAGCAAAACTTGAGCTAACCAGGCAGCGCTAGCGGGATGGATTCTCTGCATGAGCCTGCCCTACGCGAGGATAGGATTCACCGGTGCTTACTGACAACAGAGGAGCCTTGAAATGCAGGAAGATGGTTTTTTTCTTTCAAAGTTTGTGGGCAACTTTCTCGTTCCTCTATGAGCTGTGTATCCTCTACCAACAATTTGTCCTAGACTCTATGCCAAAACCGTGTCAGCCTCACTCCAAGGTCCTCACGCTCTTTGCGCAAGCTGTCTCTTGCCATTTTCCTCTGTAATTTCTGGTTCCTCCCTCCAGCTCCTTTGCTTATGAACTCGGCACATCTTCCTACTCCTGATTTTTTTGTTTTTCAGGGATCAGAGATCACAGCGCTACGCTGAACCCTTATCTGTAAGAATGTAAAACGTACCTGCAGCATCTGCCAGAGGCAGGGAAATTCTCCCTTCTATTCAAGTATGGAGACAATCGTAAGGACAGTACAGAATATTAAACTTGAATTTTCTCTTGACGGATTTCCATACTTCTAGTGTTAAAACACAAAAAACAACCCCAAAAAGCAATGTCCAGCAACCAGCTGTCATCTGTCTCTATCTCTCTCTCTTGGTGCTTCAGTTCCTAGAGAAAATTGCTCTGCGGTCCAGCAAATCTGCCTGCTCAAAACAAGGGCTAGGGTTTCGGGGATCACGAGAGAGGAACAACAAATTTGAATCTCACAGTAATCAAGCCATCAGCTGTCTTTGTTTTATTAACAGCAGCTGAGCTGGGAGGCATAATTAGGGTAATGGTTTCTGGCTCCAGCTGTGTCTCACTACAGAACAAAGAGAGCTCAACACAGATTTTGTAGTATAATACACTTTTTTCCCCCTTCTACTTGGGAAAGTTAACAAAGATGACTTGACATGCTGGAGACTGTGATTTAGATACAAGTGGATGGTAGTAATTTTCAGAGGAGAGTGTGTCCGAAGCCTACGAGATGTTGGGGAACCTACCAGCACCATGAGCAAAAGCTGCCCTTGCCTCCACCCAAGGGGTAGCCAGGTGCTCACGTGTAGACAGGTTCTACCAAGTGGCTCTGACCATCTTGTGGTACTTTCAAAGGACTCTTAAGTAGGTGTTGAAATTTTATCCCGTACCCTTTTTGAGTTGTTTTGAGTTTCGGATCCTTTGCGTGACTAATGAGTTTCTCTGGGATACGGGATGGGGTTTGCAAAGTGTGTTCTTTTTGGATGAAAGGAGCTATAGAAATGGAGGTTTTCTGATGTCCCACATGGAGAACTGCCGGTGGGCTGTCTGCTTCTGGTGTGACCTACTGAGCTTGGAGAGGGATAAAAGTTAAAGCCTGACCTAACTGCGTTCTAGCTAACAAGGACCAGCTGGGTCACAGAAAAGGGGGTGGGGAGGGAAATAAAATATGGTGAAAATCAGCTTGGCCTCACCAGGGAGATGCATGGAGGATGAGAGCATTGAGAGGGAACATACAGGTCCTTGGGCCTGGAATCTGTGATGGGGAAGGTACATGGGGCACTTCAGGTGGTTAATCTGGGGAGAAGACGAGCTTTGTAGACTTTTTTTTTCACCCTCTCTCCAATTGCTGTGGCTTTGAGTGCTACAAAATCCCCAAGAAGTCATGTAGACTCTTGTAATTCCATTGAGATATTTAATAGTTGTCGTAAAGCCTTCTGTCTAGGAGTCATTGAAACTATAAGAATGTTACTTTAATGCTTGAAAATCAAAGTAAATTTTTAGCCCATACTATAAAAAGGCCTGGAAATCCTGACGTGGAGAAGTACTGACAGATAGAAGTATAAGCATGTGTCGGTGCGCAGTACTTGCAAAAGTAAGTTTATTAATTCAGCTGTGTGTGTTAAATTGTAAAATCATCTGTTTGTTAAAAATGACTGCGGGAGGATACTGATAATTGTGCTAATTGGACATTAACGAAGTCGCCCTGGCTGCGACACAAGCGATAACATGATTATTCTTTAAGAAGTACAGACATGTTGATCCAGGGGAAGAAGATGACAGCTTCGTGTGTAAGTTGATACAAAGTTCTCTTCTTTTCTGTTTATTTATGTGCTCTGGTTTTTCATTCCAGGTGATCAGCTTTTTCAGCTCCCGGTTAGAGCAAGCTGGAGCCGAGCTGTCAGTGGAGCGAGTTCTGGAAATCATCAAGCAAGGAGCTGTTGCTTTGCCCAAAGACAGGCTAAGAGTAAGTGCTCAAGACCTCGTCAATTAAAGCGTACTTTTGCAATCAATTATATACGTACCCTTTATATATGCATAATGTCAAAATACCCTTTCTCCTATCAATGGCTACTGGTAAGGGGTTACATTGTGGATTGCCGTATGTGTATGTTTTATTTTAAATTCCTAATTTGTGCTAAATGTTTGGGTGAGTTTTCTGGGTTAGTTATTAAATTGAAGCAAGTGGAGGAATTAAAATTTGCTGATGCTAAGGTTTTCTTCACATTAACTCAAGGTTGCAGTCTCACCTCTCCGTCTGTTGTTTGGTTAAGCTGCAGCCAAACTTTTATCGTTCTTTTTTTTTCATTAACTTACTCTCCTTTCTCTAGTGTTCTGCAGCTCCATCTGGGTCTATATAAAATACTACAAAGATGTATTTCTGGGGCTTGAGTTAAGAATTAACCGACCTAGTGAAAATCAGTTCAGGACCTGTAAGTCTGGTCAACATGATGATGAGCTTTTTGTATAATCCTGAGCAGACCCCTCCGTCCCCTTCTGAGAATCTCTCAAATCTCATGAGGGATTTACCAACTTGACAGGTTTTGTGAGACTAAAATCCATTAATGGCTGTGTGATGTTTAAATACTGCAATAATGAAATCTGTGTAAGTAGGTAAGTAAGTAAATGGGAGTTATGTGTGTGTTTTTTAAACACACGACAAATTTTGCTTCTCCGTTATGCCAAGTGTTCTATTCTAAACACTGTCTGCTTTCTGCAAAACCATTTTTGTTCCTACTCCGTGATAAGAGAGCAAGAGTGTTTTCTTGAGACCCATTTCTTTCGTGGTAACTTTAGGAAAATATAATCTGATAAGACACACTGAGTACTCGCAGCCATTGACGACGGCTGGTAATTTATTTATGCCCTGGTAATTTTAACACACCCAGTGGGAATTGCCTAGCTGGCTGCATATACTAATGTCTTTCCTACAGTTCCCTCTGTCCCTGAGATGGCACATATTTAGTCACTCAGACCGAATTACTTTGGGTGAGATTGGTCTAGAGTCCAAATCTTGAGCCGCAGTACAGGAATAACCGAAGTAACACCAGAGGAATTGTTGGATCCAAGTCCAGCCCTTCAGGTTGTGTCCTTGCTGCACTGTGAAGCTGCGAATACAGAGAAATGCTGGAACTTTTGCTTTTTCTATGACAACTTATTCTTACATGCAGATAATTGAAAGCTTTTATGTTAAGAGGCTACAGCAATTCCTTCTTGACATAGAGCCATCACGAAATAAGTTCGCTGCTTATAAAAAAAATGAGGGTTTTATCAGTTAATTAGTGTGCCAGATTGACTTCCATGTTGGGCCACAATTTAAAGATATGTTATTCCTGGAGTGAAATCCCATCAAGTTTAAGTTTTCTGCATTAATGATATACAGCGTTCAAAATGACATGTTTATATTGCCACTTAAATCAACAAGTCAAAATTTTTTTGACAAGTGCCAAGCTCTGTAAGTCCTCACCAAGCAGTCGACTACTTCCACTTTGAAGGATTCTTGTAGTGTGACTTGGAGCGCTTACCTTTCTTCCAAAGGGCTTGAGTTTGGGGAAGGGATTACCAAGTGAACACAGATCATTGGGCACATAGTTCTTCTACATTTATACCCACTGGGTTTTGTAATTTTTTTTCAAAATCCTTTTGCTGAGCAGCAGTTTGGCCGGAGCAGGTTACTCCTGCATGGAAAAAGGTTGGTGACACTGACCTTGGTATCTGTAATGTCATGCACAAGTTTGTAAATGCAAATAACATCCTTTCTTAACGGTCTCAAGTTGCGCCAGGGGAGGTTCAGGCTGGACATTAGGAAGAACTTCTTCAGTGTAAGAGTCATTCGGCATTGGAACGGGCTCCCCAGGGAGGTGGTGGAGTCACCATCCCTGGAGGTGTTCAAAAAACGTTTAGATGTGGCGCTTCGAGACATGGTTTAGTGGGTTTAGCGGGCATGGTGGCATCAGGTATACGGTTGGACTTGATGATCTTTGAGGTCTCTTCCAACCATCGTGATTCTATGATTCTTTGAGCAGCACGTGATTCCCTCCTATAGAAATGACTTTGTGAGTCTTCACGCCCTCTCTCCCTGTACCTCTCTCCTAGGAGTCTCGCAATTCCTCACGTCTTCCCACTCCAGTCTCTGAGGTTTTCGGGGGAAGTTATTCTAAAGCTCAACAAAATCATAGTAAGATCAGACTAAAGATGTAGTTACACAATAACTCTGGCAACTCTGAGGAATTTCAGCAGCTAAATAAAGGAGAAAGCTTTAATCCACATGTCTTTAATGACACTCTCTGGGCATGTCTGGATGGGTGGGAGCAGCCCTACCCAGGGTTGCTTTGCCTGCACAATAGGCTCCGTGCCTTTTCGCACCGCTAATCTCCCAACTGCGAGCTGGAAGCTGTCTAGCTGCCTAGACCAACTAATATTGCCTGCTGAAAGGATATTTTTCTCACACATGCTGGCTTGGGCACAGCCGATTCGGAGAAGTGGCTTCTGGATAGGAATTGGCTTGTGCCTGGCCAGCTTGGACAACGTGTGGAGGAATTGTGGGTCTGTTGCATCTGGGTTGACATGACCTACACGTAATTACAACGTGCAAAGCTGTCGAGTTTAATCCTGAGAATTTATAGATCGGCTTTGCAGTTAATTACTAATTAATTTTCAAGCTATCCTTGCCTTTTGCCGTAACATACTGAAGCGCTCTGAAGTGCAAGAGACCCTGCAGAGATATTACTCCTACCTCCTAGAAATTACCAGCTTCAGCTGAAGCACTCTAAGGGAAGCGGTTGAACGACAAAAGAGGTTATGATTTGGAAAAATGAGGACTAAAGCAGCGCTTTTACCCGCTTGCTTCCCTGCAACTCGGACAATGGTGTAGTGGTTTGTTGGGGTTTTTTTTGTATTTATAAGTACCTAATGTATGCACGGATAAAAATACAGCGAATGTTTTCAAGTTGCTTATCTTGGCCTTTGTCGAGAAAGTGAGCATTCAAGAGGCGTTCCGTGTATTCAGATCTTGAGTCTATTGCTTAGACTGTAGTTCAAACATGAATAAACGTCACCTAAAAATAACAGCACTTGGAGCCACGATCTTGATCTGCGTAATGGAGCTTATCGGTTTTGTAGCACACCCTGGGACTCCTGCTCCCTTTCGCTGTGGGAAGCAACATGGGATGCAAAGTGAGCATGTGTGTTAGCAGTAAGTCATATATATATATATTATTTTTTTTTATATGTGTATGTTAGGAAAGATATCTTGCGTTTTCTTAGCAAACAGGAGATCTAACTCACATTTTCCTTCCAGTCCTGGAACAATCTGACTGGAGACAAACAATATAATTAACATTATTCTAAGGGTATGCTATTAGCTGTGTACTGTGGAAGGCAGGGAAAGTCCAAGCTGAGTAATTAGCCTTTTTAGAAGACTTCTGCATAAACAGAGAGATAAAGGGCAGGTGCTGAAATCAAGAGCTGGTTATTTCTCCTTCAGTCTGTGGGAGGAGATAAATGAAGTTAATACGCCCGGGACGGAGGCAGAAGCCACGGCATGGAGATAGAGCTGTCTCCTTCGCAGACAAGCAGCCCACAATCCAGGCTCCCTGTTTTATTGCAGAAGGTTATTAAAGGCAATTTAGAGATCATAGTGATAAGTGAAAATTGGCCTTATTCTTTCTTTCTTTTTTTTTTTTTTTTAAAGTTCTCAGGCTGCCTTTCTTCTCTTTGGTGAACTATCTGTAGTTTCAGGATTAGGACTGGGAGAGAAGTGGGACTGCGTCTGGAGTCTGCGAGTTATCTCAGGATTTCAAGGGGAGTT
>NW_009615894.1:16847-27610 GCF_000690535.1 Cariama cristata
CTCTTTTACAGTAAGTGGGAAAACTTGTTTCCAATGCCAGCTAGTGACTGGAAGCTGACATTTGGGTTCACAGAACGATCACACTTTGGGAGGCCACATTTAATGCTTTATAAAAGAAAAGTTCCTGTTAGCTGAGCCACTTAAGGCAAAGATTTCATTTTCATGAACGTATTCTGAGCTGCTTTTCTTTTTCTCCTATTCCTTTCCTCCCTGCGTCAATGAGTGTTTTGTCATCGGTGTGCATTCTGTCATAAGTGCTATGCAGACATGCCATTCTGCCATCAACTCGCAACTTTTTAGTATGGTACAAAATTTAGTATTTATTAAAGTGCATTCTAGTCCGACGGGCATTAAAATTTCAAGGAATATGTAAAAGGAACCGAGGTAAAAGCCTTCAGTCTCTTGACAGAACAAGTCTTGCTTTAGGTGTTAAAAGCACTTCTCACAGATTTCCCCTTCTATTAACGATGTACTTCCAACTCCTTCAACTTCCATTTCCAGCTTTGTGGGAGAAAGTCCGTAATCATCGAGGCACCAGAGCGCAGGGAAAAAGAGTAAATTGTCATCGGGGTTATGGTAGCTACTGCCTGGCAGCTGGACCAGAGCAGCTTTGTGTCCCTGGCACATCACCCTGCTCCTGGGGAAGCATCACCGTCACCAAAAATTCAGTTACCAAAAATGTTATAAAAATAAGATGGCTGTTGACTGAGGTGGCAGTGAATTCAATGGAGGATGTCAAGCGTAGGTACTTTCAACTCTGGAAAGAAGATGTAGCCATAAAGAAAGTGCATGTGAAGTCCTTAAAACTGAGGGAATCTAAACGGTTTCTTGGTTTGGCTACTGAGCTCACTCTGGAAAGGTTACCCTGTTCCTGCAGGTGTTCCTTCTAGGCAGGAGACATCATCTCTTCAACAGTCATTTGTACCATCACACCATGCAGAGGGACAGGACGCGGGCGGCACTCACACAGCTCCCCAGATTGCAAAGGAAATGGGTAGCATTTCATAGGTATGCATCCTACCTAACGTGACGTTGATCCCAAGAGACCACCCATTGCCCTGTCTTCCATTACAGTTGCTCCTGATGATGTTTGGGGTTTTTTTTCCAGAGTCATAGAATCGTAGAATCATTATGGTTGGAAGAGACCTCAAAGATCATCAAGTCCAACCGTATACCTGATGCCACCATGCCCGCTAAACCATGTCTTGAAGCGCCACATCTAAGCGTTTTTTGAACACCTCCAGGGACGAGTCCTGATGTCCTCAGTCCTCAGTGGTTGTTATTTGGCCACAGCAAGATGCTGGCTTCAGAATCCAGACCAGTGGTCTTTAATGACCAAATTAAGCCTTACTGGCAGATCTGTAATTCTTAAGCTGTGTACAACTCTCTTGCATTTGTTTTACTGCTGTAACAGTACCTCACTACCGTGGGTTTTAGGTCGACAGCTGCACAAATTCACTCTGTAGAAGACTGTAAAGAGGTAGGGACAGAGACATTACGGAGACCAGCGATTCCTTTATAGAGCTCTAGGGCATAGCGGTAAGCAAGAGAGACAGAAAACTTCCTTAAAAAATAATCAAATTCTTCGTGATATTTATGTTTTTCTGGCTGAAGGGTCAAAGATGTTACTGTAGTGGAAACCGATTGTGTCTAATACGTCCTTAGGTCTGACGCTAGGCAGGCATCTATAATGCAGACTTCCCTTTGCAGACCCTCGACTGCTGTTAACCCTTAACCTGAAGAAGATCGGATTAGTAAAAGAAGCGTAAGAAACTTTTAAACAAAGTGCTTTTTGGGCCTTTCCAAAAGATCGGACGTGCTAAGAAGAATAATATTTATGAATTGTGTATTTCCTTCTGACAATTTATACCCTCAATTAAAATGTCAAACTTCCCTGCGTCTGTGAGCTGACCTGTATTTGATGAACAATAATTCATGTTTCTTTTGAAGGCATTTGTTTTAGAGGTCAGATTCTTGGCGACCTTGCGTAGAGAAGAATATACTCCCCGTCTCTTGAGAAATATGATTTTGGGTCATCAAAATTCCAGGAGAAATGATCTTAGAACTTCTGATGGGCTTTGCGGTCAGAAAATAACTTATCATCGTGAAGATGTTAGCAGGCAGGCAAAGGCGTGTCTGCACTCAGCTGACTCTGGCTAATCTTAAAGTGGGATTATAAACCTGTCTGTCTGTCTGAACGAGGGCAAACCTTTATGCAGATGCTCTTCTATTACTATAAGCCCAACTACTTAAATTGTTGAGAATGAGTTGAAACTAACCTGAATGACACCACTTTATAAGTAGAATGTCCAAGCAGGAGTTTATATCATTTAAGTCTATTTAATTAAATGGTGCAAATTTGGGTGTAGGCAAGATCTAAAGTCTGTGAAAAATATTATGGAAAAACTGTGACTATTACAGTGCTTAAAGGTAGATATTTGCTGACGTACTGCATCATATGGGAACTCTTGACTGCATTTCAAAAACTTAGAAAGAAAAATAATGCAGCAGTCAGGCTTTTAACTCCATCATCCCAGACAGAAACCAAAACTTTGGGGCTGTAGTTTAGAAATAAATGCCACCGTCACTTTTAAACGTTAATATGACAATCCACAGGTATGTGTGCTTAGTAGGAGGTAGACTTGAGTAGCTATTTAGAATATATAGTCTGGTAACAAAAAACTTCCTCTTATATGCCTGGTTACTTTTTTTAAGACTGAAGAAACCAGAGGCCAAAGTAAGTTATCTTTAGCATCTGTGGATTCAAAATCTTTGAAATTTGGTGACTCCTTTTGTTGCATGGGTAAAAGTAGATTTCTGCCGTCTTTACAGAGACTTGTTTGTAGCTATGTATGATGCAAATACAGTTGATGGATTGAATTGAATTGAATTCTAACACCACTTCATTTTCAGAAGCATCCTTCAGGTAAAATAGAAGAGATCGATTAACTTAGAAGCTTTAGGGAAAGTGGAATAAATTACACTGCAGTCCTTTGAAATATAGTTTGACTTGAAACTTGCGATCCATGGAGCTTCACGTTGCGGGACTCAAGACTTTTGAAATGTTGGCATAGTCTGGTAGTGTTGGTGAGTCACTTATAAAGCATATTTATTTATTTTTCAAAGTTTGCTTTAATATTTTTAAGTATCAAACCAACCAGAACTCTTCCTACGGTTACCATTCCAGTAAGCGTTTGCATGGATTTTGACTGTCATACATGTCAAGATTTGGTTTTCTTTGGTGTGGTGTAAGACGAGTCCTTTTGCACATAAGGTCTTAGTTACAGCTGAGTATATTGTCTGTTTGAATATTGCCAGGTCTAACAGCGGTGGTGTGTACCGTGGCATTCACAACCTCTCTTTGCCGCTCCCAAAGAGAGTTAGCTAACGCTGTAACCGATACCATATTTATATGTTGCTCTCAAGGCTATTTGAAAAGGGGATGTACTTTCCACCTCTCCCCAGTTGTCTTCTGAATGTGAAAATTAGACAGTATCACACTTTTTAAATTATTTTTTTTAGCATTATGGGGAAGGGGAAGGGACTAAAAAAACCCCCACCCCTCAAATGGCTCCAGGAAACTTAATTTTTCAAATGTGAATGCTCCTGAGAACCCAAACAAGTTAGGTTTGCTTTTACATAGCAGCTGTCAGTCAATTTTGGAATTAAAAACAGCTTTTTAACTTTAGTTTACTTCAGTGGTTATAAATTCTTCCATGGAGGTGGAGAAAAATAAACAGTAACTTTTGGCATTGTTGACTAGAACAAGGGGAAAAATAAAAGAAACAGCTATTTTATTTTGCTTGTCTGCCTGGCACACAGTTAAAAACATATTAATGCTTTTCTGACACCTCCCTGTTGAAGAGTAATATAAACATCATTGCAGCATCAGCATAGGAAAATATGCATTAGCAAACTCTTGAATCTCTGATCTTTAAACTGTTTCTCATGTAATATCAGTCTCTTACTGTAAAGGAGCCAAAAATCTCTTTGAACAGAAAACAATAATCATGCTTTCAACTTAGAGCACTGTATAAAGCTTTTCTTCACAGATCAAGAATAAATGGAGAACTTCAGCCTTGTTTTCTTCCTAGTCACTGAAACGTTCAGTGCTACATCCCAAGGCTTCAGAGATCCATGGAAAAAAATCCTGCTTTCACTGGGGAATTTTGCTGTTGGCTTCAACAGTCTTAAGGTTTTCAAACCGTATCTTTAGGCTTACGAGATGCTACCAGGCGTGATGTGAGCGGGACACTGGGCAGGTGCCTAGGACTTTGCATGTCCCGTGGTGGGGAGTATGTGGCTCGTAGTGACTGGTGTTAATTAGAAGGGAAAAGGGACTGTGCTTCACTTTTCTCTGTCCCCTCCCTCATTTCCCTGGCTGCTATTTTGTAAGAGTCGCGTTGCTTGAGCAGTAGCTCAGAAAATTGAGCTGTGTCCTGGCTTGGTCTCTCCTGTGTTGCTTTAAAGGACAGCGTAAGACTGGGATTTTTTGCATTGCATCACTCTAGATGTAAGGAGGCCAACCCCATCACCTATATCTGCAGTAGTTCGAAGGGCTACCAAGTAAAGTTTTCCATGTCTTTGCGGGGCAGTCATGCCCACGGTGGTCAGCAGGCTGGTAAAGATCTCGCGGCATGAGATCTTTGTGTTTCTTCCTATGCTGTGTGCCAACAGAGTAGCAAAACTGAGTCTGCGTGCTTCTGAGCTTCAGTCAACTTGGTTGAAGTGGATGGAGATGAGCAGCCAAAGGAGCAAAGAGATGGAGGTAGAGCCCTCTTAACTGGTGAACAATCAGCTCGAAGGAACTGGGACTGAGTCTTGGTTACCCGCACCAAGTCCATTCAGCTTTTGCAGGCTCTCGTGTTAAAGTGGATGGTAAAATGGAAACTATTCAATGAGTAATTTCTTTTATACAGTTATAGCTGAAGCAAGACACTGATGTCTAAATCCCTTCGATGTGCTTTGTTCATTGTAGAAGTAGTATATAAGTACCAATATTACAGTGCTGGGGTTTGCTTATGTGAACCAGCCTGTGCTATACCATACCCTGCAGTATTACCCTCCATTTTAATGCCGTAGCCTGTAGAAAGAAGAAAGTAGACTGCTTTTTTTCCTGCTATGGCCTTTCTTGCTCGCTCTGCAATGATGTGCGTGGAGTCATCCCAATATTTGGTAAAAGCATAGCCGTAGCCCAAAATGAATCAAGGATACTTTCCAAGGCGGCAGTGTAGTGAATATCAAAATGCTCTGAGGGAATAACTGATCCTTTTCTTATGCCTTTCAGGTTTTCTCATTGCTTTTCTCGTTTGGGGTCTAAAGGGTGCATTGATAGGACAAGAGGAAACGGTCTCAAGTTGTGCCAGGGGAGGTTCAGGTTGGATATTAGGAAGAATTTCTTCACTGTCAGAGTCGTTAGGCATTGGAACGGGCTCCCCAGGGAGGTGGTGGAGTCACCGTCCCTGGAGGTGTTCAAAAAACGTTTAGATGTGGCGCTTCGAGACATGGTTTAGTGGGTTTAGTGGGCATGGTGGCGTTGGGTATACGGTTGGACTTGATGATCTTTGAGGTCTCTTCCAACCATAATGATTCTATGATTAAATAACATGAGTGAAGTCATGGAAGGAGCAGCAGGGATGGGGCTCCTGGAGTTTGTTTGCTCAAAGCATTCACCTTGACGTGTCTGGAGTCGTGCTCTGGTGTTCCTCCAAGGCCGTGTACCTTGTTTGCAAACCTGGATAGATAGTTAATGTAGAGAACTCTCTTTTTTTGGTCTTGTTAGCTTGTGTTTGTCACAGTCTTGAGCAGAATGCATCAAAGATCCCAGCAAAGCAATGAGTAGCGGTGGTGTGATAAAGGGCAGACTGAGTCAAGTGAGCAGCATTTTCCTTGGGAGCGAGAAAGAATTTAGCCCAGGCTTTCCAAAAATCTTGAAGACGCAATAAAACAGAATTTGGACACTTTGATTGAGAACAAGCATAATATTTCTTTAGCTTTCCCAACTTCCTTTTTAGATATTTTGTTTTTCAGTGAAATGATGTTCTGCTTCCCAGTAAACTCTAGAACCAACAGTACTTTCTCCCTGTCACCGTGACATCTGGTTGTGCTGGGGTAGCTAATCAATTGCAGACGTTGTTGCTATTATAAGCCTGCAAGCCACTTGAAAAGTTACCCAGGATTTTGGTAATGAAGGTCCTGAAGTTATTATTTGAGCTATTTTATTTTTTTTTTCCTTTTATCTTCCCTTCAGGGGTCATCAGACTGGCAATATGTTTTTTTACGAGCTCAAACTTTAGACTTTTAAAAGTTCAAATCTCTGTGTGTCAAGCTACTTCAATTTCCCATAAAAAAATGTTGGAGTTGTGAATCAATTTGTAATAATAGAAAAGCGAACAAACATTCAGGTGAACTCTGTACGAAAAGATGGCATTTAAATAGCTCGGAAGCTCACAGCTGAGCTTGCGTTGAGGCACATTTGTCATTTTGTAATGAGATGTGGTATTTACTGTTAACATTCACTAAGACTACCTGTCACATTTATGAGGACAACTTCTCAAAAAAATCAATTTAGAGTTTAAATAGTGAGAGTGCCGTTCAGCTTTCCACGCGACGCAGCCTATAGCCCCTAGTGAAAACGCATCCTTCGCGGTCTCGCTAATGCCAAAATCTATCCGATAACGAATGATTTATCCCTTTGTATTTGGCTTTTTCCTGTTGGAAGGGCAGGCGGGGGGGGGAGATTCTAAACTCCAGGATACCAAGTCACTCCTAGCGCTCGCCTTTAAAACACATAACGCAGACCGTTACAAGTTACGTCCCCACTCCTGTTTTATACAACCGTGTGTTTTCAACCCGATTGCTTATAGTCTTAATATAAGATGCGTGCTGGAGCTGGTTTATTTTTTCAGGGGATCCCGTGCGTTGATGAAACTCTATCACGTTGCACCGCAGCTCCGGCTCGAAATGGAGTCTGGCAACGCCGACGTTCGGATGGTGCCGTTGGGCTGGGCGACGATAAGCAAAGAGACAGTCTGGCTCCTTCCAGGAGCCTCTCGGTCATGTCTGAGCTCTCGACAGTTCCCAAAGCCTCTGGCTGACTTTCCCCTACGGACCGTTCATTTATCAGGAAATGAAATTGGTTACAGGATTTCGCACGTTGCCAAACCTCACTGACGAAATCGGGTTCGTTCCTGCTTTCAGAAGTAGGAAGAACGCATTAACTCTTTGTGCTCGGTACTTGGATTTTATTGAAAAAAAGCCAAGCTCCTTCTAACTTTTAAAGGTTTCTGGAAATTGCTGACACGCTTTCACCCTATACAAAAGTCCTACCGATGCAGCGAACGTGATCATTTTGCCTGTTACATTTGTTCCTTTGCATCATGGTTGCCACTGTCTATAAATATTATTTTAGGACAGATGAATTATTTTAGGACAGATGAATTATTTTAGGACAGATGAATTATTTTAGGACAGATGAATTATTTTAATGTGAGATTTGCCTTCTGAATTGAGGGTACTCTTCCTTGAAATAGGTCGTCTAAAGCAGAAGAGGGAAAAATAAACGCTTTATTTAAAAATACAAACATGCTTTATTGTTTACAGGGAGGTTTTAATTTATAGAAGCGTAACCAGAATTGAATAGAAATATATCTTCAATTATGCAGATAAGATGACAACAAAAAAACCAAGTGCAAACAGGGTGCAGTTGTTTCTGAATGTATTGCTGTGTTTGCAAGTAGCTAGAAACCCGGTTGTCTCATGGCAACGCGGCTTTTTTTAGATGCTATTTGGATGTCGGTATCTTTCATTATATATCAAGTTTTCAGCAAACTTCAAAAACCAAATGCGCTTTTAAAAATCCGAATGCGTATTTTTGTGAGACTCGCTGAACTTCAGGCTGCTCTCAGGTTCGTAGGGTAGCGCTGGTTGAGCAAATTCTCCGTGGGACTGATTGCAGTGAGAAATAAGAACCATTTGATTTTTATTTTTTTTTTTAAGGAATTTTTTTATATTGCTAGGTACTCCTAGCGATTTTGCATTTATCCAGTGGTCAACGTCTCTCTCTCAAGACCCTATAATTTTTGGCCCTAAGCAGCTGAGCTAACTGCTGTCATTCTCCTGTTGCAATACTGTTTCTGCGTTCAGGAGGGGATGGAGAAATGACCATTAGCAAGTTGATCCGCTGCTGGGTGCAGATGGCTGTTTCTGTATCGCTTGAATCATTTCAGTTTGTGCAATGATGCGTTGCAGCGGGAGCATTTCTATTGTAACATATCAGTATGTTTTAATGCAATCAATAGTTGTAACCTCCTGTGTATGAAAGTAATAAGCCCAGAGGTAAAGCGCAGTGCACATATGGTAATTATTACGTCTGGAAGTGGTTGCTGCATTAATTGATAGCAGTAGCAAGTAAGACAGCCTTACTTAATTTCATTGCTGCTTATAGGAAGATCCTGTAAACAGAATTTTTGCACTCTATTATATCAGAGCTCTTTCCCCTTTTTATTAAGAACGGATCACTGTGAAAATATTTAGAGCTCCCTTAGCTCCTTTAGCTTTGGAGCCTTTGTCCGTAAACAAAAAGTCGCTGAAAACAGCTTGTCTGCGACCTCTGAAAGTGCCGTGTAAGTCTTATCTACCACTCGCTGCGACTCGGTTGGTACCGCGGGATCGGCGCGCGGCCGAGGCCGACGAGGCGTCCCCTTCGCAGCCTGCATCCTGCGAGGCTAAGCCGTTGCAGAAGAAAAGGAGATGGCTTGGCCTCGTTGCTGACGTAACTGAGACTCGTAAAAATCAGATGCTGTCAGAGCTGCGTCTACAGCTGAAGTTAACTGAAAAATATTACAAATTTAGCATCCCTTGCCTTTTTTTTTTTAAAAAAAAAAGTGGTTTAGTAGTATAAATATGATTTTCCTTAAAAAAAACCAAACCAGACATTTTAAAATAGCATACCATATACGCTACTGAGAATCTCAGAACATTGGTCCTTTCCATTCTGAACCGGGGAAAACCAGAAGATTGCTAAGGGCTATGCACGCTTGGAGATCCCTCGTGTCTACCGATGAGAGACTATTGATGGTCAAGGCCAAAGTGGCACTGACGCCCAAATCCACACTTGCTCTATACGTTGAAAAATCAGTGAACTTGTCACGGTCCCAAAAAGACTGTTGCTGTCATCAGGGGAAACTCCAAACCGTTTAATCCCATTTCTTTCTTCAGCGCTTGCATAAAATCTTTATATTCTTTAATACTTACCAGAGAAATGACTGACTGAAAATAGACTAATTTGGAGTCATGGGGAATAATAATTGAATTGTATAAATGCAAATATACTGTAGGAAAACCTTATGTGTAGGGGTTTCAGAAGCGCTGGCAAGGCTTCAGGATGATGATGGCAGTTGTGGGTTTTAAATCCAATACTTTACGTATTTTTATTGTCTCCTTTACATCCTATTCGTAGTTTGATCACGGTTCTCTAGGAAAGATGCATCCTGTTGATACGTAGGGCTTTGTTTCTCTTACTGGAATCCGAAGAAGCAAATTTCATCCGGATGAAAGAATGCAACAAGAGCTGGATATTGCACAAGACGACAAGGTAGCTTGGGAGGGTGGTGCCTTGGGTGAGTGACTTGAGTAACAGTGATTCTGCAGTTCAGGAATGAGGTGCATTGGCCAAGACGAAGATGAAGGGTGGGCTAGCAGAGGACACTCCTATTCCCAAGCCGTTGTCTACATGGAGACTAATATTTATTTAACGTCTGTCCCCTCCACCCCTGAAAACTCTTCCAGTTACCTTCTGGAAGCTACGTTCTGGATTCAGTCACTTCATTCCAGTGTAATTGCTTTCTTCACGAAGCTGAACAATTATACTGGAATGAAATCACCTTGTTCTGGAGTTAACCATAGCTGCTTCCGAAGAGCTATTCCATAATATTGTTGTGCAGGTCAGCCTTCCACAAAAGTCTGGACAGTGGTTTTGGTTATCCAGAACCAGTTTTGAGAATAAACTGAAATGCATAGGTGACAAAGTCCTTTCTACCCAGCCAGGAGAAGTGCACTAGGTAATAACAACAATTTAATTGTATAAATGCAAATATAAGAATATTATATTAATACAATAATATATACTGTTAGTGATTCTGAGACTAATTCTTCAAAGCAAGGAAAATGTAAAAGGGAAAAGAAACCCTTCTAGGAGCAGGGGGATCAGCAGCGCAAGGGTTTTGCTGTTCCTCCGTGCGTTTGTCCTGTGGTCGTCTTCGCTTTGCCGTCACCTGGGTTTAGTCCCTTCGCTGCTCCGCAGACCCGTAACCGCAGTTCAAGCCTTCGACCCAGCCGAGCTGATTAATGTCTCAACCTTGCCTGTGGCAGCTTGTGGATTGTAATTAACTGCTTCCCATTAAGACAACAGATGAGAATTCATGCAGTTACATGCAGAGGCTTTAGAAGATGGAATAGTGTCCTATAACAACAGTTATTAAAGGTTTGGGGTTGGTTTGGGGTTTTTTTTTACTTTCTGACCCAGGATTAGGCCATCAGGAAACTATCGATGTTGTAAAATTAAGAATTCTTTTGAACCTGAACGGGAGACAGAGCTGGGGTTTGGGCAGAAGAGGAGAAACCGGAGGGGTGCTTATCAGGATTTTCAAATGCATCGTGTGGCCAGGTAGTAATAAAGTCGTTTATTCGTGTTTGGGATTAAAGTTCATAACAACAAAAAAATAAATGATGGGGTGAAAGAGCTGTTCGACAAGGAGCCTGGG
>NW_009615894.1:27641-35382 GCF_000690535.1 Cariama cristata
GAGCGGCACTGGTAGGAGCATAGAATTGGCCGTTCAGCGTTTGCTAAGGATTTAGGTAGCATCCTTTTGCCCCCAGTGATAAAAACTAGGAAGGGAATATGAAGGAAAGTAGAACAAACGATAACGAAGAAACCGCAGCGGTAGTCTGGTGGGTAACTTAAGAGGTCACGTTTGCCTTTTCTCCTGAAATAGAGCAACAGATACAAAATTGCTGTTGTATGAAAAGATCCAGGTATCTAAATACGAATCTTAAGAAATAAATATGTAATTCTTTATGCATCCTGTAGGGAGCAGAAAAATATTTCTGTTATGGACACAAGCGAAGTCCATTGCAAGGTTCTTCTCCATCCTTGAATCAGAAGAATCTGGTTGTGCTTTGCTGGTGGCACAGGCAGCGTGAGAGGGGCCCTTCAGCATCTTCATGTCCGGTGGAAGATGCCCCAACCAGTTCTCACCCAGGAGGAGTCTGTTTTGCAGTGAGGAGCAGGAACCATCGCTGTTAGGAGTTTTGTTTTGGAGGAGAAAGAAGTGGTAAGTGGTGGCATTTTCCTACTGTCACCCAGGATGAGGAATATTTTCCTTCCTGCTGCTCTCCGGATGGCAAAGCATCCTTGCACAAGGCATCGCCAGTGATGATAAATGGGGGGGGACGGGACCTGATGTTGGGTGCCCTGCAAACTTTGTGGAGGGGAAGGGTCAGGAGATGACACGCAAACTGGAGTCACGAAAAGGACCGTGGATTGCTCAAAGAGGTCAATCAGGTATTTCTTTATGCACAGCTAAAGTCTGGTCTTGGTCTTTGACTGCGCTGTGAAATACCCGACGAGACTGGAAGTGAGCGTAGCAACAGAATCTGATTTTTTCCGTGTGAGCTCTTGAAACGCTGCGTTGCCTATCAATGCATCTACTTTGATTTAGCTGTGCAATTTAAAAAGAAAGAAATACTCCCTAAATTTAGTTTTTCAGTAGCACATAGAAAGATAGGATCATTCTCCTACTTTAGAGGAAGGAAGGGCACATGTAGAGACTTTTAAGCAGAAGAATTGAAACTTTACATAGATTCTAACGTGAAACAGTCTATCTTTATGTATCTGGTTGCCTGTCTTTGCCTATCTGGTTGTCACCAGCTACGTTAAATTGGTTGCTTTCATTGTTTTAAGGAAGCTGCTACAAGACAGACATGTAAATATAAGGCAGAAAGCAAGCACTGGAGAAATGAGAGGATGGGAAAGCAGTGTGAGACTTTCCAAGTCGCTCCCCCTAGTAACAGATCTCCGACACCGGTAAACACCATTTTGCGTGTGCGCGTTTCTCAAAGCTACTTCCATTCTGCTAACCGCTCGCCTGCCGCATAATTTGAACTCTGTTAACCTTCAAGGATGATCCCATTTATTTTTTTTATTTTTATTTTTTGTGAAAGAGAACACGGAGGAGCTTCCCTGCCCAGAGCTGCAGAGCTTTGCTGGCTTCGCAGCGGCTTGGCAGGAGCCCAGTGCTCATGAGCAGCCCATAACTCCCCGTCCAGGACATCTTTACGGGAGGGCTCCGAGCCAGAGCCCATCCCCTATTAACTTAGGAGCTATACATTTGCTCAAGCTAAAGAACATTTCCCAGGTTTCCCTCTTCCTCCTCTATACCCTAGAAAGCCACCCTCTACTTTTATTACGTGTTTTTTTTTTTTTCTGGGACTAAATCTGCTTCGCATGTGTTGTGCAGCCTTCCCTTACTTAGTTGCATATGTTGTGAGTCTAATGAAAAGTCCAGTGCCAAATGCACTGCATGTGCATGACGTGTTGTTTCCAACTATCTTGCAACTTCGGTCAAAGCGGAGTAAAAATTACACCGAAATGCTCTGACATTTTATTTTTTTCTCAGTTGAGAGCTATTTCCAACCCATGTGTTCGTTTTCTACTGCAAACCTTCAGTATAGGCAAAAAAGCTGCATTTAAAATGAATTTATTAATGTGATTAAAAAAAAAAACCACACATTTTTTTCTCATTCCATTTAAAATAAAAAGGGATTAACCTTTTCTTAAAAAAAAAAAATAATATGGCAGAGGCCAACAATTTTATCCCAGAAAGTGCAAGATTTGGTGAGTTATAAACAACTGAATACAAGAGAGAGGGAGAAAAAAAAAATTCATGAAACCAACTTCCAATTATACCCGGCCAATTGCTTTTCCACTTTTAAGGTTTAGCTGTCTTTTCTGAATTAGTCTTTTAAATTAAGTTTCCATAACATGTGGCAGATTGAGAAAAACAGTCCTCAGAAGATTTCTGCCCCGGTTGACAGATGAACTAGATAATGGAGTATAATCTTTTCCATTTTCATGATTTGACACATTTTCACTTCTGTGTGTCTGTTTAAATCAAGGAATCAAAATAAATTTGAGTACAGAATATAAATCCCAGACAAAATTACAGCTTTCATTGCAGCGTTGGGTTAAATGTAAACAGCATGACTGTTATAGATATCTTTTAATTAAATGCATAAATCAGAGAAATGTCTTGGATGTTTACAGCAACTACACCAAGAAGTGAGAATGAGGAAGAAATGTACTTTGTCAGCTGATGGCTGCCTCAACTGCATTCCCATACTGAGTTTAATTTTGTCACAACCTTTGGTACAAGTTGCAATGCTTCTCTCCAGTTGATTTACAGGCTGTTTGTTCCTGCTTAGGATGATTAGCGTTGTCGATGGCTTTTTCCTGGCCAAGCAGGGGATTTCTCACGTATATCGGCATCGCTGCCGAGGACTGCGCTGTTAGGATTTAGAAGGCAGCTGGTTTAGGTCACCGTGCCTTTCCTGTAGCTGGATTTGTTATGTAGTATCAAATAATTGCATTGAATCTGGAATCCATGTGGATTTAGACTGGGTTTATAGTTCCTAAGGTTGTAATGCTCAAGCCACGATGTGTTGAGCTTGCAAACAAAGAGTGATTTTTCTTGACGGTGTTCTCACGTTGACTCCCTACCCTAACAAACCCGACTAGACTCTCTTCTACCCGACTTTTCTCCTTGCGCTTAGTGACCGTACTAATGCTCCAGGTAGGTGCTAAGTGTTTCCAGCCACCGTGGGCTCTTAGGGCATGGGAGATGGGCAAGGATGGGGAGTCCTGCAGGACATAACGTTGCATTTACTCCTTTCATGCTGGCTAGGTAATTTATACTAGTTCTTTGTCACAAAAGATGTTTAAACTATGGGAAAAGCAGTCAACCTGTGGCTCATGAGCTGAGTTCAGCTTGAGGACAGACGCTATAGCAGTGGGGTGAGAATTTCGTGGCTTGATAATGCTGCAGCAGCATCCAGAAGCTGCAGGAGGAAGGTTTCCCTTCCTTTGCCACAGCGTGTTAGGTATCAAAAACCCCAGCAAGGATGGGTTTCTTAGAGATAGGAAACCAGAGGCTTATATCACATAGCTCACTGAAGGAAGATCTGCTAGATGGTATAACCGCATCCTGGGCTGCATCAAGAGAAGTGTGGCCAGCAGGTTGAGGGAGTGCATTCTGCCCCTCGGCTCCGCTCTGCTGAGACCCCACCTGGAGTATTGCATCCAGCTCTGGAGCCCTCAGCACAGGAGAGACATGGACCTGTTGGAGAGGGTCCAGAGGCGGGCAACGAAACTGATTCGAGGGCTGGAGCACCTCTCCTATGAAGACAGGCTGAGGGAGTTGGGGTTGGTCATGGAGAAGAGGAGGCTTCGAGGTGACCTCATTGCAGCCTTCCAATACCTGAAGGGGGCCTATAGGAGAGATGGGGACAGACTTTTTAGCAGGGTCTGCTGTGACAGGACAAGGGGTAATGGTTTTAAACTAAAAGAGGGTAGATTTAGACTTGACAGAAGGAAGAAATTTTTTACAAGGAGGGTCGTGAAGCAGTGGAACAGGTTGCCCAGAGAGGTGGTGGAAGCCCCATCCCTGGAGGCATTCAAGGTCAGGCTGGATGGGGCTCTGAGCAACCTGATCTAGTTGGAGATGTCCCTGCTCACCGCAGGGGGGTTGGACTAGATGACCTCTGAAGGTCCCTTCCAGCCCGAATGATTCTGTGAGCAACAGCAGCTCCAAAATAGAGCAGGAAATTTTTGTATCTATGGAGTAGAGTTGGAGAAGAGCACAGCCTTTAAACTTGTGTGTTGTCTTTCATGTGAGACCCGTGAGATTCGAGTGGTGCCTGTAGCTCTGTGCTCGGAGTCAGGCAGCAAAACTTGATTTGAATTCCTCGTGCTTATCTGTCCCATCAGGTTCTGCCAAGCTCCATCCTCCTGTGCTGAGACCAGCAAAGACCGATTGTTGTCACCAGGGTAAACAGTCTTGACCCGAATGCACAGGGACGAAGGGGCCAGATATGTTCGATAACAAAGGGACATAATAGCATTTATGAATAAATGACTTTTAAAATTTCCCCGTCTGAGGTGGGGAGTTCTCTAGAACTGTTTGATTCGTGTCCTGAAGCCAACCTTTAGCAGAATAGGACATCTTAATACAGTTAAGGTCAGTGAAGGCAAAGCAGTCTGGAAATACTGCGTCTAAAGCATAGTAAAACAGAAAACACAAGTAATTTTCATGCATTATTGAAAGAGCAGTTCACTTGAGGCCCTTTTTCAGATCGAGCTGATTGTTTGCATTAGAAAAGCAGTTTCACTATAGGAGAGTGCTACTTTTTAAACTGGTGGCTTCAGGAGGACACTAAGCATACTCTTTGGATGTAATCAGCTCCTGACCCCTCATTCTTAGCCGGTCAAGGAGATGCAGTTGCCCAGCTTTGAGACTCATAAAGACGTGCTCCACCTTGAAAGAATCCTTGACCTACTCAGTAGTAGCTATCCTTTTCTTCCTCCTACATACTACTTGCCTGTATCATCGATAAAGGCTTCTTTCCAGTAGCTAATTTGAACATGTTATCACAACCTTCATGAATAGAACAGAGTATAGAATAGAATGAACAACCTAAAAGTTCATTTAAGAAAAGGCACCTTGGTTGTATGTTGAGGTCAACTTAAACACCACCACCACCCCAGCTTGGGTCTTTCTTCACAGGCATCTCAGCATTAGGGCAAATTGAAAAAAAAAAAAAAAGCTGTGAAGTCCACATCTGCAAAATAGAGAGTGTAAACGTCCACATTTGGCACCGATTCCTCGGCTCGCAGTCCCAGCAGAGATAAGGCTGCAGTCTGGCACCGCGTGCTACGGCTGGAGAGGTTTTACTGTCATTTCACGGTGCGCTCCTCAAGACAAATCAATTGGATTTCCTGCATGTAACGGGGCAGCGCTGCTCATCTCACGGCACGATTTGTCTGTTTGCTGAGGCTTGAAATACTTCAGAAGGGAGTATGTCCATCGGGGTGTACATTTTTTCCAGTTCGGGGAGATTAAGGAGCCAAAGGTCTGCAGGCTCAATAGGGGTGTTAGTCAGCATGTCCTGAACCTCAGGCAGATAAGGGTCCACTTCCGAGGCTGCCCTGATCTGAGAGTTAACGGTTGGTGACAGCGAGTCTGTCTCCGTTCTTAAGTCATTGTTATCCTTTTTTTTTTTTTTTGTAATATTTACAGGCTTGTCTCTCTCAGATTAAAAAGTACAAAATCAAAAGGAGGTCTTCCTCCACGGGCGCTCGGGGAGGAGGGGAAGGATGTTTGGGCTTGGCGTGCCGCCCCGCCGCCATGCTGGGTGGGAGGGACCGGAGGAGGATGTCGGCTCGGGCTTCGTCTTTGTGGCTGCTGTTATGTAAAAATCGAACCTCGTAAAACAAGCCGTGAGGAGCCCTCCACGCGAGGAAATGTATCGTAAATGTCAGCCTCCGCGAGGCAAATCGAAGGTGTTAAACTCGGCGGGGAGAGGGGTCTCGTTTCCCTGGTTGATGCACAAAGCCAAAGTCTAGGCGATGTTTTGGACCCCTGTACGGTGATAACGGAGAGGAGCTTGGTCCCAGTTGTCCAAAGGAATGTTCTTTTTGGCTTGGTGGGATGTTTTGGATGCTGCTGCAGCATTGTACCAATTTCCAGTGAAAGCATGTCTGGGACCTCGTCACTGGAAAAATATGCAAACTGAATCACTCTGCTCTTCTCCTGCCACCTTTTGTGTTGGGGGAATACGTTCTACGCAACTAAATGAGAAAACAAACAACCGTGACATTGTAGTAACTCTGAATTTTGGGTGAAAGGAAAAGGGGAGTGAAAGCAGCATTTTGATCACTCGATCCTCTGCCTCTGGGCTTCAACTGGATAATCCCAAGACTGTATTAGGGCAGCAAAGAGGACTCATATAGGTAGTTTCCAAAAGGAAAAATCCTTTAACTATGAAATTAGTGTGGTTGATGCTGTCGGCATACTTCGGTCCCTTCCCATCTCAGATCCTGAAGAGCGGGGAGATCAGCGCTAGAGACTTCATAGGTGATCACCAGCTCCGCCGGCAAGCGCGAGGTGGGACCGAGTCTATAACGGTGGATGGTGAAATGTCCAGCTCCTTTCCCAGGGCTGGGGAAGAAAAAAAAAAAATCTAACCTTGGCCATGATAATTCCTATGAAAAAGTGCGAAAAGCGTAATATTTACATGTGACTGGGTCAGAATTTGTACGTTGTCCAGACAGGCTTCCTGAGGCTAGTCCCTTTTTGCGGCAGGGCAGAGTGCTTGCTCTGGTGCCTTACCAAAACACAAAAATGTGGGTCATGTTCTTGAAATTTAACCGTTTCCTTCATTGCCACGCTTGTAGCAGACACCCAGTGCTCGTTTTGCGTCGCCGATTGCATGGCAGACGCCGTGGCAAGAGTTTTATTTGCACAACTGCTGGGGTTTTGGTGGGAGTAGAAGAGGTCGGGCAGGAGCGAGAGGTTTATCTGGGGTTTGTTTTAGGACGATGGGACGGTGCGTTAGCCTAGGTGGAGCAATCGTCGGTGATGTTATCTGGAGCGCAAAGCATTTCCACGATAAACAACATTCCTCGTATTTCAGACTAGCCTGCTATCAAAATCAAAACAGCTGCTGTGACTTAAACAGTAGCACTCGCTACTAGAAATTTAAAATACACAGTTGGCTCTAAGATTTGTGTAGAGTAGATTCGCCATGTCTTGAAGTATATCGCTACACATATTAGTATATTCATTATTCAGCAGATTTCTCCAACTCCTCCATTGTTCATAGGCTTCATAGACCCTTTTAAAACTTTTCAGGTGAGTTTTTCTTTATTGTTAAAGTTGAAGAAATTATATCGGTTAGACTAAAAGCGTGCAACTCGCCTTTCAGAAAATAATTAGCAGGTAGTTGCCTTTGCCATGACAACTGGAATATTGATTGGTGTTTATGGTACTGATTTTGTTTTTAAAAAAGGTTGATGAAGGGAACGCAGATCTGTAATTTTTATCCAGAAATTGGAGCGGACTTTGTAGCCCAGATACAGGAGCTAACTCTTCTCTGCTATCTTCACCTAACAGGCTTCCCTTGCACAACATCTCCAAGAGGAGACTTTGCCTTTTTCACCCCTACTTTACCCTCCTTTGAGTTCCTCCGCGTTGTTGCAAATAATCACTTTGTACAGGAAGAATTCTTTTGATCTTTGGCAAGTCCTGAACCATAAAAAACCCTTTCTGGTTTAGATAAGGATTTCCCCACTGACCAAGTGATGCTGGGGCTCTGAAGGCAGCGTGAGCTTTCTCTGGAGGGACCAAGCATCTCAGCTTCGTGCAGATCTGCTGGTTGACTGCGTAGCTGAGCTTCCCCTGCCTTCACTTGCTTGTTTATATATATATA
>NW_009615895.1:0-9917 GCF_000690535.1 Cariama cristata
GGGTGTCCCTGCCGGGCTGGGCGGGAGTGGTGTGCGGCCACTGTGCCGCCGAGGGGATTGCTGAAGGGCTGAATCTCTCCTTTACTTGTTCTTTCTTCTCAGAAACCTGCTCCTGCCAAAGCAGAGCCGAAACCAAAAAAGTTGGCGGCAAAGGTGAGAGTCGCTGGGAGGAGGTTGAGGGAGAGGAGGTGGGGGAGTGCCTTGTGCATCATCCCTTGTCGGGTCGTCGATGCTTGGTGTCTTTTATTCGTTTTTGGGGTACGCTCATTTAGCTTGAAGTATCATTTTCAGGTGCTTCTGCCAATATCTACAGGTACATTCCACCACTGTTGGAGTAGATCCTGATTAAGCACTCAAAAGTATTGTGTAGAAACGTGGTTCCTGAGTGTTAGATGGTAGTTTGGTACTGAGCAGAACGACTTGAATGTTGAAGCAACCGTATGTAGGATTGTATGTCATCACTGTAACAAAAGAGGATAAAATATACTCACAATTTAAAGCAGTGTGTTGCGACAGGAAAAAAATATTTCAGTTACTTAAGCAGCCACTGAAAAAAAGATCTGAGCTTCCATTCGTGTAGTCTAGCTTTCAGGTCCTTGTATGTGTAAGTAAGTGTGGTTTAGTATGATCTTCCAGTTTTTCAGTATAGTCTTCACAGTGCCAATAACTGAGGTATAAAGTTACTTGTTTCTTGGGAGAGATGAAGGAGGCTGTGTATCTGTTGGCTTGTTGGTATATGTGTTTTTAACTGTTCCTTTGTGATTATAAGCTTTTCTTTTTAATGTGTGGATGAAGAGCATTTCAAATACACTAATATAGAACTCTGCTTTGCAGGCTTTTTGATGTTTTCATTTTATTAATCCTACTGAACAGTTACTTATCAGTAATGCACCTTCATTCCATTTGAATATCAATGAATTCCCATTCTCAAAGTTGTAAGCCTAAAGAATTTGGGGAAGCTTTCCAATTTTACTTCAGTTCTGATTCTCTTTTTTTTTTTTTTCCAGTGTCTTTGTGTGGTGCATCTAGTTCTTAATGCTGCTGGTTGATGCCGACTTATACGCGTGATACTGACTTGCTGCCTGTAATTACTTTACTTTTAGAAAGAAACATTTCCACAGCGCATAGCTGGGAACATACTCGTGTAAACCAAGTACATCACAATTGTCATCTTAGAATATGTAGAACACCTTGCATGAGGTCTCCATGGAATGCTGCTGTAATGTGAATATGTGAACAGTCTTTTTTTTTTAATCTTTATTACCATTGGCAATTCAAATAAATGTATAACTTGTTTTACATTTGATCCTCTTTGTTCTAAAACTCATGCTGTCGCTAAAATCTTTTGTCATTTGGAAACTCTCATTGTTAATGTAAAAACCTCTTTTGTTCTGATCACGTTTTTCTTTTCCAGCTTCAGTACTTTCTCATTTTCACTATCTCTGGACTTTCTTTAAATGGGTTGCAGAAATATTTCACTGTTACATACCAGTCAAATGATAGTGGGTTTTTTTTTTTACCTCATTATCTTTTTGCCTGTATTTAATCCATCAAAAGATGCTTCTTTGCATCAACTTTGTAACTTTTTGAAACTTTCCTGACAGTATGTTTTCTAGTTGGGAGATGTTTGCTCATTATGGAGTTATTTGGGGTTTTTTAATAAATATTAATGAAAAAAAAAATATTTTGACAATCAAAACACAGAAGTCTATGTGTTGTAAAATTCTGTTACCTGAATTTGTAATACTGAGTTTAGTGTTTATAATTTTTGTAAAGGATTTTTTTCATTAGCAAGTTTCAAAGCTTTTAAATCATTGAGGATTTTAAAAATTACCTTTTCTAAAAATAGGAACAAAGACTTCCTAAAGTTTTGTGGATATTGATGATTTAGTTACTTGACATAAAATGCTTCAACATCAATTTTTTTTTTCTTTTACCTTGCATCTCTTGTATATGTCCTGTAACTTGCTGCATCTTTGTGGTGTAAAACACTTAGAGCTTTTGCTCAATAGTTGCAATTGGTTGACAAACAGTATTTTCACGAAGACAGTATTTTACATGAGCATTCATGTAAAAAAGGAAATGTATTCAGATAGCTGTTAAAAAGTTGCATGTGTGAAGGAAGGAAGGTGCGTGTTTTTTGTAAGGAAGAATGCTTGGAGTGAAGATAGTATGGAATGCTTCTGACCAAATGGTTTCTAATAGTAATCTGAGATCCAGGTTTCTACAGTGCTTAAAACATGCAAAAATGAGAACTTTATTTCTTGGAGTGAATGTTAGGTCAGAGACAATAAATTAGGACATAAATAATTTGAGAAACACCTATGAAGTGCACACAGTATTTTTAATGAGATTAGACACATTTTAAGGTAGATCAGTGTAGTGGCCTCCTGCTTAGAGGTATACATGCATTACGTTCTCTTGCCACTGATTCACATTGTACCTGCTCAGAAAAAGTGTTACAGTTTGTAAGCTATTGAAAATTTTTGTTTGTGTTATGAAGTAATGTTTGACAGATGGTGTCAAAACCAGTGTGTTTATGTAATTCAGAATTGATACAAATATTTTGTAAGTAGGGGGATCAGCTGGAGGACAGGCAAACTTTGTAGCATTTGGTTGCTGTGAGGAGGATGTATTCCATATTTATATGAAAGTAGCTCTTGAACAAATACTTCTTCCCTACCCATTTAACAACAGTCATGTAGGCACAGAGGATGTGACTGAGATACTAACAAAGGAGCACTGAAAATGATACTTCTAGGTGATGTGTTTCTTTAGGTTGGGTTACTGAAATTCCCGCCTGTCAATTTAAGAGGAAAAAGAGTTTGAAGTGCTTTCTGTTTACAAAGTGGAAGGACTGTATTGCTATGTTTTTACGCACCACGAGGTTAAATCATGTATTACAAATTGCTCTGTCTAGCCACTAGAATCTAGTTACCTTCTCATCCCGGTTTGATCCTCTCATTTTACAGACTATCTGAAACTCTGATTGTTTGTCTACGTATAGTTTGGAAAACTTTTTTGGCAGTTGAATGATATATTAGCTCATTGATTGTTGGTAGTAGCTCTTGCTGTTTAGCAAGTCCATCTTGGTTTTGTGTGGTTGTTTTTATTAATTTCAAAGTTTACCTAGTAGGTCATAGGAATTTACTTACTGGCAATTTATTTCATTGTAGGATAAATCTGAGGACAAGAAAGCTCAATCAAAGGGGAAAAAGGGGCCTAAAGGAAAACAGACAGAAGAGACAAACCAAGAGCAGACAAAGGACAACTTGCCTGCAGAAAACGGGGAAGCTAAAAGTGAGGAGGTAAAGTTGTCTGTATTCTTCAGTGCAAGGCAGCTGGATAACTTACAGCACTGGTTTACCCAAACATCTGTCAGAAACATACACAGTTCTAATAGAAGCTCTTTCTGCCAAAAGCAAGATGTAGGCTATTGAAACATTAGTAGATATACCTGGAAAATTCTAGTTGCCCCAAAAAGAGTTGCAGTGATGTGATAACAGTCCCTGAAATGAGGGCAAAAGGTGAGAATTTTACCAAAGTTCCGATATGGGATAATGTCCTTCAGAGAGGGGCTGGTTTCTCTGCAAGTAGGTCTTGGCAAAATAACACATATGGGGTGTACAGAGGGGATATTGCTCTGTGTGTGCGGGGGGTCGGTTTGGGTTTTAGTCCGCTGTTACTGGAAGAGAGGTTCTTTCTTGCTACAGAAGTTTTTTGACAAATGCAATATTCATTTTCTTGGGTATGGGAACAGTTTTCACTGAAAACCCAAAGAGGAAACGGTTTAACTGAAGTTGAGATAACATTTATAGGAATCATAGATACAGACAGCGCTGGTAGAAAGGACAGGTTGGTGCAGGGATGGAAGGGAAGGCGCAAGTACTACTTATAGTCGTCATTGCTGAAGAAACGAAGATGCCAAATCGGTCTTGGCTGCAATACTGTGCCATGTTGCTTAAGTTTTTGGAGTTGCTGATCATGTAACTTAGAGCATCTTCCACACTGTGTTCTTTTTCTGGAATGTGAACATAATTTAGTTTTAAATTTAGGACAAGGTCTGTAGGGAGCAGCAGTACCTCTTAGTAGGGCAGCTGTTAGCAACTGGACAAAACACAAGTTTTCATGTGGTAACAGGCCTAGAAGTAGTCTCGGGTTTCTGCAATATTGAATGCCTTGCTCGTTTTAATGGTTTAGTGGAGTTTGCTGATGAGATAGTCACATGAGTTTTTAATTTAAACATGTGGTTCGTGCTTCTGGTCTGGTTGTTGCATTGAAAAATCATTTTTTAAAGATAGACAAAAGGTCTGTCTGAATTCTATCACATCGATGTATCAGTGTGGAGATGGATCTTCAAGTAGAGGAAGAGAGTATTTGGTTTTTTAGGTAGATGATGCATTTTGGTGGGTGAGGAAGGTACAGGGTTGTACTTGAGTGTACGAGAAAACTTACTTTGGAGTATCGGTTTTTCATTTGCAAGCTTACAGTGTGATCTTTATGAAAAAGTTGTCCTATAGCTAGGAATTCTTTAGTTGGCTTAACTTCCTGTGTAGCTCTGGCTCTGTATTGCTGTGGCATAATTTGGTCTTTTAATTTGTGCATGTAGTATTTCGGCAATACCAGCAAAAGCTAAATTTGGCAGTATTTCTCAACGGGGGTCTATTTAGTACACTAGTGCAGAGATGATGTAAACTTACAAGGAATGGATGATGACTTCTGGGGCACATCTTCACGCTGGTCTCACGTTGGTCACGCCAGCCAAAACTGCAGGTTTAATGTAACATCCAGGCCTAGAAGAGGCAGAGGTGTAGTCTGTCCTGTTGGATGTTAGTGTCTTTAACCAGGACAGTAGTGTCAGCAATGCGATTGTTAATCCATGATCTGGTGAGAGGCTGGTGACAACTTCTGGAGACATTCAGAGAGAATTTTCGCCTGGGAATGGAAATGGCTTCCGCACTTCACCCTTGCAGAGCTTCCCCCAGGTGGCAGCAAAGACTGAAGGGGTGTGAGGGTGCTACTGTGGTTAAACTGTCTGTTCTGCTGGGGGGGCTGCAAAGCTTTGGCATAATTAAGCATCACTTTTATGTCAATACATACGTTACGTTCCTTTTTTTAACCTACAGTGCAAACACAGCAAGTTTTCCGATCTAAATGCGTTTGTAATTTTAAGTTTGTACGAACTTGTTCTGAAGTTGAGGTGCAGCATATAGAGACTTGACTTGAAAACAGTGTAGCTTTGCTGCTACAGTTCCCTTTAACTGAACGTATTTTTACAAAATTATGTTTAATTCAATGCAGTACTGCGTTTCTAAGTCTTAGTTACTTTAAAACATGGTAAAAGTTGAGAATGTTAACAGTGCTGCACTGAAACTTAAAATGTGTGAAGTGTATCTACAGTGTCTTTTCTAACCGCCCTATATGCAGGGATTTTAGCTTAGTGGGTTAAAAAGCCCCCTTTTCCTGTTGTAAAGGCAGTAATTATTGAAATGGGCTTTGTTCTTTAAAAAAAAAAAAAATCCTTTGCAGTGTGTATTAAAAATAATAACATTCTGAAATTCATACTGATGCACCTGAGGAGATAGAAGCCTTTCCACAACAGCTTGGTTTTAGTAGGTCGTTGTTCAAGAGAAATAAGCGGATCGTGACAGCAATTCATTAAGACTGTAAAGCACGGTATGTAGAAACAAGTCATGGTGGTTCTGTTTGTCAATGTAGCTAACTTGTGTGTTAAAAATACTATGAACTAAGGGGCCGAGTCACTTAGAAACTTTCTGCATTGAAGTGTTCTGTTGTTTTTGTCTTCTTTTCAGACCCCAGCATCCGATGCAGCAGTAGAGAAAGAAGCTAAGTCTGAGTAGCATCCGGTACCAAGTCTTTAATTGGTGGTCCTTATATCTTTCTTCTTGTACAATTCAGAGGAATATTTTTATCAACTATTTTGTAAATGCAAGTTTTTTAGTAGTTCTAGAAAACACATTTTTAAAAAGGAGAGAATCCCAACTCAGCCCATTTTTTTACATATTTAGATAAGTGTAAATGCTTTTTTTAAGTGGTAAAATCATGTACTGGTTGTCTGTTTTCTATGAAACCAGAAATTAATGGCATGTTACATTAAGGAGAGGGCTTTGAAGCCTTGGTTAGGCTTCACGTTCCATAGACTGAGGGACAGTTTTTCTATCCCATTAAATGAAGCATAACACAGATCAGACTTTGGAATTCATAATGATATGTTGAGAATGTCTTAACATTTTAGTTATTTATCTTCATCTATGGTTGTACCATCAGTAGAGTTGCTTATCTAATAAAACTGCTCCCTAGTGTTGGATTTCTTGCTGAGTGATGTATATCTGTGATAAAGTTATTTTTGGTAGTTGCAGCTTTATTTTTTCCAACAATTTGTAGCTGTGATGCGAAAAATTGGAAATTTTTATTATATCTTTAGATACTGACTGAGTTAAGTTCCTGCTTGGCAGATGTAACTTGTTAGGTCAGTATTTGAGATACTGGAATTTCACATCCAGTTTTAAAGGACAGCTTGTCTACAGAGATCAAACGAAAGATATTTGAAATAGTCATAGAAAAAAAAACCAACAGAATTATAGTTTTTAGATTTAAAAAAGTATGCGAATACAAACAATTGTAAAATTGTTCATAGTGTCTGTGATCACCAAACAAAAGCCAAATAAATCTTGATTATGAAAGGATGTTTCTGTCGCTCCTGCATTGACTAACAACTCACAATCTAAGTGGCGTAGTTTTTGGTTCTTAGCTGTTCTTCATGCTGTTGAAAATGTACTTTTCAAGAGAAAGGTGGTAATGCAGGGAATGAGTAGCAAGTAGAAAACTGTAGTTGCGGTCTTAATCTGGACTTCAGTTTGAGAGCTGATAGCCTAGTGCTGCTTCTGTTACCTTAAAAAAAAAAAGTCAGTAAGCATCAGATGTTTTCATCTGTTTGGCATCTAAGAGTTTGCATACGCATTCTTGTGTAAATAATTGCGTTAAGGAAGATGCGTGAAGTGATCCTCTTGAATGTTAACCGATCAGATGGTGTTGCCGTTGTGTTGCAACCATATTGGAATTAAAAATCAATAAGGCTTCAGACATCTGGGGAAAAATGAACCTAGACTATGAACTTCCCCAGGTAGCTGAGTGTACGTAATGGCATCTGTAGAGGAGGAGCTGTGGAACAGCCTGGGCGGGTGCAGGGAGGGGAGCAGGAGAAAACTTCCCTTTTGGTGCTGATGAGCTGGTAGGTGAGCTGAGCGCGCTGTCAGCAAGTGTACCCACGGTGTAAGGCTGCGGGTTGGCAGAGCGAAAAAGCGTCGTTTCAAATAAAACATACCTGTGCTGAGGGCTAATTTGTGTCACACAAAGCTGTCCTGATTCTTCCTTGCTGTATTTGAGAAAATTAAATCAATCTTGTTGAAGATTTAACAGCCTTTCATCAGAAGGGGGCATATTAAGTATGTATTACTTAACCTTAAGATAAAAAAAATCCAGTCTAGCACAGCATTACTTCAGTTCTCCCACAGAGTGCAGGGTTGTTTCGGCTGCTGGGTTTTTTTGTGGTTTTTTTGTGGTTTTTTTGTTTGTTTTTTGTTTTTTTTTTTTTCTCCTCCCATTTCCCATTGTTTTGCTGAGTTGCAGCAGGTAGTAGCATGGTTTTATCTTACCGCTCTATTTGATGTCTGTCAGACAACTGTCAGCCTTGTCTTGGGAGGAGTCAAGATCAAAAAGTAACATTTGGTCTTTCTTTTTTTTTCCCCCTTGACTGAGAACTTGTTTATGCTCTTAAGTAACACCTGCAAGCAAAACATCTGCTTCCTGTACATTTTTGGTGCCTTTTTCAAATTCTCATACATTTATTTGTAAAAACCACTTTAGTTTCACTTCTAACTTACTTTCTTAAACAATGCTTTCCTTTGAGAAAGCATTTTACCATTTTTACCTCTTCAATATTTAAGCAACGTTTAACTTTTCTTTAGCTTATACATAGGATATCCTCCAGCACTGGATCATGATATGCTTCTGGCCCATTTCCACCACAGCTGTGGTCAAAAACTAAGCTGTGGTGGAAACTAAGCAGAGTGCACCTGGCTTTGCCTTCAAGCTCTTGGATATTCCAGAACTGTAAATTTATGCCACTTTTTCTAACCCCCCTGCCTTCCCCCCCAAACCTGCCTCCGGTTACCTTATTTCTTGGTTTTATTTAGTAGTAGCATGACATAGCTACATGACATTCTTTACCTTCTGTTTTTAGCAAGTCAAAATCGCCAGTTAAATGACTAATAAACTTGCAGGTAAATACCCTGAAATAACCTCCCTTACCTCTTTCTACTGCCTGCCTACTTTTCATGTTTCGAATCTCTGATGTTGAGATCCTGTTGATTTTCAACATCTCTCTATTACCCACTGTTTAATTTATTGTAACTGCTCCCTAATATTTCTTCTTGGGGACAGAAAGTTATTTCTTACTTTATTATGGAAGTGAAAGGCCTCAGCAAGGGTAAATCAGTGACAGCTTCTCTCTCCTTCTTCCAGCATGAAAATTCCTCTGTCCTGCGAAAGCTCTGTTTTGAGCAGCACAGCTCGCTCGGTGCGGTAAAAATGAAATAGGCTTTCCTAATGACCTAAAGTACGCGTAGGTGAATCAACTGTGAATTTTGATTGATTCTGCAGTAGATGGATACTATTGCCCTTCTCCACGTAGCATGAAATGCCAACATGTAACCATAAAAACTCAGCGGTTTGGCTGGTGGGAAAATGAGGAATTGCGTATATTGGGGCTAGATGTCAGTTCTGCCTGTGGAAGGCATTTAAATTCATCTGACAATTTCCATGGGCGTGCTTCAGAAAGAGCGTACTTTTTTGTACGATACCAGATACATTTGCTCTGTGCAACTAAGGAATGGAGTGACAGCTAATGCAGGTGTGCATGCAGCACTGTGGAATATATACATATTTTAGATGTGGTACTTCAAGACATGGTTTAGTGGACATGGTGGCATCAGGTATATGGTTGGACTTGATGATCTTTGAGGTCTCTTCCAACCATAATGATTCTGTGATTCTATAACAGAGAACCATCCATTTCAAAATACAACAGGAAGAGAACAAAAGATGCTTCTTTGAAGTTACTCAGTTGTATTTGTGTGCTGCTACTAGTTGTTCTGGCTAAGAGAGTGCTGTTTCATACATGTTCACGCTGCACCACTCTGGAATTCATTTTCTGGTGTCAACTCGATCACAGCTCTTTAAAACACAGCCGGGATGCTGAAGTGCATCCAGGTTTAGCTAACAAATACTGATTTGTTTGGCAACGAAATCTAGAGGAGCATAGGTGGCCTTTCAGAATGATGCTGCTGAAGCTTGCAACAACACAGGAAGTAGGAAACCATGGATCTCCTTTTAAAGAGTTTTTTTTTTTTTTTAATGGACAGGATACCTTTTTGGTTTTTTGTTTCTTGTACCTGAGCTGTGATGCAGGAGCACTAACCAGGGAGGAGGTGGTGACGAGCGGGAAGCCGGGGCAGCAGTCTGCCTGCCAGGACGTGTCTGGGGAAGCTGCCTGCTGCTGGGCCTGTTCCTCAGGTGTACAAAAGCTCTTTGTCAAAAGCTGAAGGCACATCTGAGTAGTGAGACTAATAAAATACATGCATATTTCTACAATGATACATAAAAATATTTTACTTCAAACGTTCTAAAAATTCATACTGAGCCACCACAGGTAGGGAATGGAAAAAGGAAGGAACAGCTCATTTAAAATACAGCACGAGTACAGCCATTGCTACATTTACATTAGAATTCATGCTGGGCAGAGGCGAGAAACAACTGTAAGAAGGAAAAAAAATAATAAAATCCCCTGTAACAAGCTCCCAAAGCCAGGGCGGGGTGGAGGCAGCGCCAGCACCCCT
>NW_009615896.1:0-6546 GCF_000690535.1 Cariama cristata
TGTCCCAGAAAGCTAGTGGATGTCTGCTTTAGATAGACCAGGTCTACTTTAGACCTAAGGGGTCTAAAGTGAATTCAAAACCTGAGGTGCCACTACACTTTTTATCAATATTGTCTTGAGCTTGGCCATTTTACCGTTCAATGGATCCCAACAGGAACAGTGTTAGCTAGCAAAGAGCTGTTGTCTCAGGGTAGGCACACATATCTTTAAAACACAAATCCACCACGTTTAGCTCTACCTAGAAGCTAGTCAGAGACCAGTCCCAGGCCAGCACACAGAAACCTGGTCAGACACTCACACCACGAGATTCAACCTGACAACTGGCCGCCTTCTCTACCTGAAGTTACTGAGTGACTTTGGAGAGTAGCCGCGGGTATGTGACCTCAGGACCAAGCTGAAAAAAACGGAGCTTGCAACCATAGGTTCAATATGAAGGTCAGGGTGAACTGAAAGAAGGAGGCCCCTGTTACCAGACTCACTTCTGAGCACAGCATAGAAACACCAGGGGCAGAAGGGGAGAGAGCTGTGAAATTCCCACAAGCCGTCAGAATTGCACGTCTTTCTTTTCTTTTCACTTATCACCCGCAACAGCAGTGTCATTACACCGGTTGGCCATAGGGACATGTAGGAAGCATGCCCGCTTTTCCAGTGTGATTTCACACACCCAGTTCCGCAGAGACCTAGGTGTACAAGATGCGAGAGGTTTTCAGGCATGTTGATGGAGGGAAAATATAAACCATAGATAATCAGTTGTTTTCTGAAGATTCTATAGTCTTCAGAGGCTTTGTCTGGTGAAATGATCTCTAATTTACTACTCTATATAACCATACTCGCATTCTGCAACTGTCAGTTGTGCATTAAAGGTTCTTCAAAACATCCTAAGAAGCCTGCCAGATATTGGAAGATGGAAAAAAAGTGTCTCCCATTGTCAAGCCTTTCCGAAAATACAGATGTATTAAGTTCAGAGAAAACCAAAATGTCAAGAGCAACTTAGCTTTCAAGTTCCCTTTAAAGCCCTTCATCAAATCCTAAAGCCACTAACAAGTGGACTAAATGCTCCCCCTTCCTTTGGCAGATGTATAATTGAGGTTTGCTCTTAAAATAAGGTAAAAATAAACAAACATTATTAGAGGAAATTCATTCCTGGAGAGCTTTTACAACTGAACATTTATCAGTGTATGGAAGACGTTACATAAAGTGCTTTTTAATCAAAATCCTCTTGATCACCAGCCACAATTTTCCAACCCTCTGAGCACTCCTCTCTGGATCTCTGCGGTTACACTTTCAACTTCAGCCTTTTTGAGCATTAGTCTTTTGCTCTTGGTGTAAGTTAGAAGAACAGTGATAGGGACTTCATATAGATTCATGCCAGGCTCTGCTCCCACTCCACATATAAATGTGAATATAATTCACAGTGATATAAATCTTCACGTGAGATGAACTGAGAAACTGATGCACTTTGGGTCAAAGTAGAACAAATTCACTGCTGTAAAGACATTTACAGAAAAAATGCTCCACACAGCTCTAGTTTGAAAACTTTAACAGTTCTGTATAACAGTCCAAGGACTTGCACACACTTATTTTTCCTTGACTGTTAATGGGTGAATGTACACACACATGCACATCACAGACTTTCCCACTCTTACTGACAATAATACACCAACTAATTGCTGTTTGCTAATGCCTTTTACTTATTTAATCTAGTCATAGATTTTGTTTCAGGGTAATACAAAAATCCCACTTCTGACATTAAAAAGAGATTAAAATATAAAGTGTTGGTTTTCCAAACCAGTGACAACAATGACTTAAATATCTAATCCCATTAATTACTAACAACGATCACAGTTTAGTACTGCTATTGCACTGAAGTGTCAAACAAACAAATATGAGGGCTGTCTACCCTATGCATATGCATTCATACAATGTACGCTTCTGTTTCTAGATGAAGGGAAACTCTGTGAAAAGGTCTGAAAATGTTCTTTAAAGACTTTACTGCTGGTTTTGGTCCTGGGTGCATCTCTCTATACCAAAAGCTGTGCATGTACATAAACTGCACACTGCTGAACAGTCAGACATTTTTAAGAGCAGAAGCAGCATCAGCTTCTGTCTATGGCATCTGTATGTCATGAGCCACAAAACCTCACTCTTTTGCACCTATAGCCTTTCTTTGAGGCAGACTAGTCATTTTAGAAAGCTATTTCTTAATGCATTCCAGTGAATTAAAATAATTCATTCACTGGTAAATGGTTTTAGGAATTCACTTTAAAACTTGCTACTTATTTCTGGCTTGAGTTTATGTCGTTTCAGCTTCCATCCCTTTGATTCTCACTACACCTTTGTCTTCTACATGGCATCTCTCATGCCAGTATGGATTCACCATGTTAATTAAAGTACTAAAATTCAACAGAATGATTCTGTATCAGAATACTATCAGAGCTGTATCAAACTGTTATCACATGCAGATAATGTTGCAACACACTGAGGTTCCTTGAGCTCATCAAGAGTTTTCAAGAAAGAAAAGGAGAAAAAAAAAAAAATCTGCAAGGGGAACAAGTTTGATCAGAAACAAGAAGTTTCCCATACCCTAAGGCTCACCCCCATTTTAGTATATTCTGTACAGAATGAATATCCAGTACCTATTTTTTTTAACATAAAAGATAAAACAAAGAAAGCTGCTCTAAAACTTGCAACCTATATTCTGTACCCAGTTGTGTCCCATTTGGTTTGCAGAACTACTCGATATGTAGAAAAGTAGGGAAATAAGCAATTAAGAGCTTTAAAAATATGATTTTTTAGAAAACATGTCTATTAAACCCATTGTGGTAAGCAGAGGGCTTTTTTTCACAAGCATTTGATGAAAGAGGAGAGACAAAGAGACGGAGCTTTATCCTTCTTTGGTAAAACTGGCACATACAGGTCACTCTTCCCAGACTAAAATACAGCAGGTGGGCTCAGTATTTTCAGGGTGTCCTCCATGCAGAAGGAATTAGTGAATGCCCTAGATTGGGGAGTGCACTTTAAATCTTTCTATAAGACCCAGTTTGAGGACTCAAAACTCTACAGCGACTTCTGTAGCATCAGTCTCTATTGGAAGCTGACACCTCTTTGACAGGCAGAAAGGGGAGTGTGAAATGGTGTCTAATTCAGAAAAATCACACTGCACTAGTGGGTTGTTAGCCACACTGTGGAAAAGATGTAGAAAAGTGCTTGTATTTATTCATCTACAAAGATCCAACAGCTTCTGCCTAAGAGAGAACATTTTTTTTCCCCGCAATGGCTCTCTCCCACACTTCTGGATCCACAGATCCACACCATTTAAGGATACAATTGCCAGTACCATAAATGCTCCGTATGAAGAAACTGCTGGAAGTTTGAATATCTGAAAGTCCTAAGTGCCTGAGAGATAACGCATACTAACAAGCATAGAAATAGGACAGAACCTTGAAACGCATAATTTTACTTAATATCACTTTTTTCAAAGCATAGAATACACCACATGTAAACGACATTGAAATCGGTGTACAATTCCTCAGTCCTATAGTCTTTTTGTTTTTAGATTTAACAGTTAATTTTTTACATCAGTCATTTGAGCAGATGATAAGTGGGAAGGGATTTTAGTCATAAAAACTATCATTTGTAAAGGCCTCATTTAAATACGCCTTAATTAGCATTTTCATAACTGAGTTATCAGGTTTCCATTAAACTCTGAAATTCTCACTTCTGTTCCCACTGGACAGATGTCCACATTGCAAAAATAAAAACTGTACAAAATCTTACAACACTATAGTTGGCAGTAGCTGGAAAACAGTCTGAAAAGAGAGAATGAACGGAAAGAGCCAATCTTTTACCACCATTTTCTGCATTGAATCCAACCATTAAGACGGTGTGAGAAAGTTTGTACTATTGGTAAATATATTTTCTCGGACTAGCAAAAGACAGGACTCCTGTCGTTTTTTCAGGTCAATCTGGTATCTTTGATTTGTACTTCGCTAAAGAAAAGGAAACAAGCAGAAACTCTAACAAGTTACAGAATTTCTTAAACTTTTTTTCCCTCCAGGTTATATCACATTTAAGAAATGAAGATGACATTCCTGGGCAGTCTTGGAATGATACAGATCTGGGACGCCTTACGGCACTGCTCTTTCCCAAGACAGGAAAATACTGAACTTTTTCTTCCTTTACTGGAACCAAAATGTTTAGAAAAAATTCCAAAAACATAAAAGCCAAACCCTTTCTAGTCCAAAATTCAAAAGGAATAATCTACAGTCAACCTAAAAGCAAAAGCCTAAATATGTATAACAATGCTTAACAATTATATAAACAACCTTTCTCTTCTTTAGAGCTACAGTACAGAGAATAATCAGCTATAATCATCGCTTTTGAAAATGCAAGATTTATACTGCATAAAATACTTTAAAAAAAAAAAAAGCCCTCAAAATAAATTTTCTCCACTTAATAAAGAAAAAATACCAAGCTAAGTCAGGATATTGCAGTATTATTTGCAGCAATCATGATAAGTCAATTTTGGCTTAAACCATGATTGGTATAAACACTCACAAAACATATTATTTACCAGATGGCAATCTTACTCAAGCAAATACGTCAAACTTATGTTTCACTATTATCAAATAAGGATGAACTTGCCACCGGGATAACCTCCAGTAGTTAAACAAACACTCCTCTGTAAAATGTACGCTACGGTTTCTGTTCTTTGAGAAGCATGCAGTGTAATGCCCTTCACTGATACCTTTCACTCCAGTACCAAAACTTTCTTGTTTTTTTCCTTAACATAAATACCTTAGTTTCTTTATAGAGTTGAATACTTCACAAATGGAGGAAAGAGAAGCAGAAAATGGCAGATGTTGCTTTGTAAGCATACTTTGGGTCAAATCTGACTCTCAGCTATAATGTTGTGACCTGCCTGGAGTAAGCAGCAGGGCTGCAGAGGTTTTAATGAAAATGCAATGTTGCCTTCAGCCACGACACAGTATAGAAGAGCTATCTGCTAAGACACTATGGACTGAATTAATTATGTACATTGAGGCATAGACAGACATATTTATGGGTTGGCTACAGCGTAGGAAACTGTGCCTGACTGTGAAAAGACCTGGTTGCTAATGCTGACTCTGCCATTGATTTGGTCTGTGACCTGAGGCAATTCACTAAAGCCAAAATCTTCAACCTTAGGCACCTTATTCATATTTAAACCCTTAAACAGTGACCTGATTTCTAGGGTGTTGAACGTACACCACCCCCACTGAAGTTTCAGCTAACTAGATATGTGTTAATACAGGAATCTAAATTTAGGTTTCTTTTTGAAAAATTCAGCCATGGCCACATTTGTCTGAACCAACAATGTTCACCAATGAATCCAATTTACTAGTGCTTCAGAAGACAAAACCTCACGTCAGGAAATGCAGAGACAACAGAAAAGGCAAAGGGTCTGCATTTCTTGTTACAGAATATATACACGTGTGCATACACCCATAGCTACATAAATACATATACACATCTGTATCTATACATGAAGACAGGCTTAAGGAAATTATTTTTTTCTTTTTAAAAAGTAGATTATTCATTGGTTAAAAAATAATTAAGAAAAAGGAAATAAAATCAAGTAGACAATAAAATGCTTGTTGTACTACATAACACATGAAATGCCAGGAGCAAAGCACATTCCTGTAGTCAGACATTTTACATGCTGTGCTGATAACTACAATGTTTCATGCCTGACCATCATCAGTATTGATACAGTGTGCTGCAAAGCTTTATCATCAGGTCTAGGCAAACCTGTGAAAACTGCATACGTCACATGCGCGTTTGTGTATTGCAGGGAGCTACTTAGCCTGGAATCCGGCCTGTGCGGAAATCCAAGCGCCGGACTACATTTGACTCAAAAAAGTCAATACTAGAACTCCCACTGACTTCACCGGTAACAAAACCAAACCAAACCAAACCAAATCATCCTGATGTTTCAGCCAAGCTAGGAGTAACAATGATTCTACAGAGGCAACAATGTATGAAATAGGGTTTGTTCTGTTTTTCAAGTTCTAAACTTTACAGAGGAAACAACGTCCACTCTCTGGGTTTTTATAAAGCACCTACCATTTACAGAAGTAAGGTACTGTTAGCCTGCAGTTAGTTCCTGCAAAAAAAAAAATACTGATTTTGAGGAAATTATGAGAAATAGGAGGTAATATTCAACTGAACATTTAGGACAGAGAAAAGGACAGTGAAAACCCTACTGGGGGTCACAAGGAGGACGCAGTAATGCTGCAGCTTGCCTTCTTTCTCCCTTGAATTTCTTCCAAGACTCTTGGTATCTGATTAATAACAGGGATAAAGACAAAAACAGGAGGTGATGACTTAACTCTCTTCCCAGCTGGATGAAATTCTTTCAGCAAATTATTAACTCAGGGGTCCATGTTGCCCCTTTTTGCAGCATGACATGGAAATAAGGAATGTCTTCTCAGGAAGCTATAGCTCACATGCTGGAAGCAGAGTGCAGAAGATGTCTTAACAAGGAGGTGGGCAGGAGTTTCCCTA